>NW_025124911.1:0-1085 GCF_004010195.1 Chiloscyllium plagiosum | reverse complement strand
CCGGGACTCACTTCCCCTCACGCTGCTCTGGGACTTGTTTCCCCTCACACTGCTCCGGGACTCACTTCCCCTCACATTGCACCGGGACACACTTCCCCTCACGCTTCTCTGCGACTCACTTCCCCTCCCATTGCACCGGGACACACTTCCCCTCACGCTGCTCCGGGACTCGCTTCCCCTCACACTGCTCCGGGACTCACTTCCCCTCACGCTGCTCCGGGACTCGCTTCCCCTCACACTGCTCCGGGACTCACTTCCCCTCACATTGCACCGGGACACACTTCCTTTCACGCTGCTCCGCGACTCACTTCCCCTCACATTGCACCGGGACACACTTCCCCTCACGCTGCTCCAGGACTCACTTCCCCTCATACTGCTGCAGGACTCACTTCCCCTCACACTGCTCCAGGACCCACTTCCCCTCACGCTCCTCCGAGACTCGCTTCCCCTCACACTCCTCTGGGACTCACTTCCCCTCACACTGTACAGGGACTCACTTTCCCACACACTGCTCCGTGACTCAATTCCCCGCACATTGCACCGAGACACACTTCCCCTCACACTGCTCGGGGCTCACTTCAACTCACACTGCTCCAGGACTCACTTCACCTCACACTGCACCGGGACACACTTCCCCTCACGCTGCTCCGGGACTCGTTTCCCCTCACACTGCTCCGGGACTCACTTCCCCTCACATTGCACCGGGACTCACTTCCCCTCACGCTGCTCCAGGACTCGCTTCCCCTCACGCTGCTCCAGGACTCGCTCCCCTCACACTCCTCTGGGACTCACTTCCCCTCACACTGTACAGGGACTCGCTTTCCCACACACTGCTCCGTGACTCAATTCCCCGCACATTGCACCGGGACACACTTCCCCTCACACTGCTCGGGGCTCACTTCAACTCACACTGCTCCAGGACTCACTTCACCTCACACTGCACCGGGACACACTTCCCCTCATGCTGCTCCAGGACTCGCTTCCCCTCACGCTGCTCCAGGACTCGCTTCCCCTCACACTGCTCCGGGACTCATTCCCCCTCACACTGCTCCGGGACTCACTTCCCCTCACACCGGTCCAGGACT
>NW_025124910.1:0-1085 GCF_004010195.1 Chiloscyllium plagiosum | reverse complement strand
ACTGTTCCGCCTTCTCACCACATTCAAGCAGGGTGAATTCCACAAAAAAACAACAATAGAATATAGAACGTAGAACATTACAGCGCAGCGCAGGCCCTTTGACCCTCGATGTTGTGCTGACCTTTTGAACCAATCTGAAGCTAATCTATATGACACTGTTATAGTTTCATCCTTATGTTTCTCGAATGACCATTTAAATGCCCTGAAGGCTGGCGAGCCTACTCGTGCAGACAGGGCGTTCCACGCTCCTGAGTTAAGAAACTACCTCTGATATCTCTCCTCTGTCTCACCCGTCAATTTATAGCTGTGACACCTCGTGCTCGCTGTCACCATCTGAGGAAAAAGGCTTTCACTGCCCACCCTGTCTAACTCTCTGATTATCTTCTACGTGTCAATTAAGTCACATCTCATATTTCTTCTCTCGAAGGAAACAGGTCCTCAGACTTTCGTCATAAGACGTTCCTTTCTTACCAGACAACATGATACTAAATCTCTTGTGAACTCTTTCCTATAATGTGGTTACCATATTTATGCAAGTACGCCCGAACCAGTGTTTTGTACAGTTGCAGCATATACTCTTGGGTCCGAAACTCAATCCCTCCAACAATAAAAATTAACGCAATGAATTGCTTATTAACAAATTTAACAACCTGGGTGATCAATTCCAAGTGTCTGCGTACATGGACAGCAAAATAACTCTGTTCATCCACACTTCCAAGAGTCTTTCCGTTAACGCATTACCTTATACTCCTGTTGCTAGTTTCAAAGTGAATCACCTCACTCTTTTTCGTTTTAACCTCCCTGCCACATCCCAAGCCTCCTCTGCAGCTTATCTATGCCCCCCTCTAATCTGCAACATCCTTCTGCATGACCCAGAACGCCACCGGCATCAGTGTCAACTGCAAATTTACTAACCCATCCTTCCCTGTCTTCAGTGAGGCCATTTTAAAAAATGGCAGATAGCAAAGGCACCAAAATAGATTCTTGTAGGACACTACTCGCAACTGACCTCCAGGATCGACGTTTCCCATCAGCCACAACACTCTCTCTTCCTTCAGAAGCCAATTTCGGATCCAAACAGCTAA
>NW_025124909.1:0-1085 GCF_004010195.1 Chiloscyllium plagiosum | reverse complement strand
CCTACATGTCCTCCTGCCAAATGCACCCAACCTCCACATCCCTGAACAGTCTGGGCAATTTTGCATGGCTAATTTACTTGTGGGAGGAAACCCACACAGACACGGGGAGAAAGTGCAAAACCCACACAAACTGTCACCAGAGGCTGGAATTGAACCTCGGGCCCTGGTGCGATGAGGCAGCAGGGCTAACCACGGAGCCAACTGGGAAACTCTACAAAATCCCTGGTTTAGGAGGCCAGTGCCTTATCCAGTAGGCCCCTGGGGCTACGCCCATGAAGGTGAAATGGCAACCTTTAAATACTGAACCCTGCCCTGTCATATTGTTTTTTTCTGAGTTTTCTACTCTTCCTGATTGTTTTTTACCCCTTCCATCTGATGTTAAATTGTCGGCTGCTTGATAAATTGATCTCGACTCCCATTTGACCCCAAACGGGCATTTGAGAAATCACAGCCGGTCAGACAGCGTCTGAGGAGCAGGAGAGCCGACATTTCGAGCATAGGCCTGAGGAGCTTATACTCGAAACATTGACTCCCCTGCTCCACGGATGCCGTCTGACCAGCTGTACTTTTCCAGCACCACACAGTTTGACTCTGATCTCTCGCATCTGCAGTGCTCACTTTCTCCCAGTCGAGAAATCAATTCAACTCCAACTTTGCAGACCCACAGTTTGAGGCAAATGGAGCAGACAGGAGAAGGGAAAGGGCTCAATGTTATTGTGTGCAGTACTTTCAAGATATTTGCAGTTAGTGGGGAAGGAGGAAGTGGAGCTGTTGCAAAAAGCTGCACTGAGGACAAATCAACAGAATCATGGCAGGCATTCAGCCCATTGTGGCTGTGCTGTCTCTTTTAGACAATTCACCCCAAGTTCTCCCAAATCCTGGAATTACCTTGTGCAAGTTTCTATGTCACATCATTTGCCATAATCTCAACGAGACCACAGTGATTTTTAACAGAGTACTGTCTATGAAAAATTCAGTCAGCATGGATTGAGATGAAGTTGACATGGAATGAAAATCAGCAACAAAGCTCAGGCTTAAAACCCAAACACCCCAGATGGGACTTGAACCCACAATTACCAGCTTAG
>NW_025124908.1:0-1085 GCF_004010195.1 Chiloscyllium plagiosum | reverse complement strand
TCCCTATACGCTGCTCTGGGGCTGCATCCCCACGCACTGCTCTGGGACTACTTCCCCACACGCTGCTCTGGGACTACTTCCCCACTCGCTGCTCTGGAACTGCGTACCCACACGCTGCTCTGGGACTACTTCCCCAATCACTGCCCTGAGACTGTGTCCCCACACGCTGCTCTGGGACTACTTCCCCACGCACTGCTTTGAGACTGCGTCCCCACTCGCTGCTCTGGGATTACTTCCCACTCCCTGCTCTGAGACTGCGTACCTACGCGCTGCTCTGGGACTACATATCCACACACTGCTCTGGAACTGCGTACCCACCCGCTGCTCTGGGACTACTTCCCCAATCACTGCCCTGAGACTGTGTCCCCACACGCTGCTCTGGGACTACTTCCCCAATCCCTGCCCTGCGACTGTGTACCCACACGCTGCTCTGGGACTACCTCCCCACTCCCTGCTCTGGGACAGCATCCCCACACACTGCTCTGGGATTACTTCCCCACTCCCTGCATGAGACTGCGGACACACGCCCTGCTCTGAGACTGCGTCCCCACATGCTGCTCTGGGAGTACTTCCCCACACGCTGCTCTGGGATTGCGTCCCCACACGCTGCTCTGGGACTACTTCCCCACACACAATGCTCTGGGACTGTGTCCCCACACGCTGCCCTGGGACTGCGTCCCCACACGCTGCTCTGGGACTACTTCCCCACCCCCTGCCCTGAGACTGTGTCCCCACACGCTGCCTGCTCTGGGACTACTTCCCCACACGCTGCTCTCGGACTACTTGCCCACACGCTGCTCTGGGACTGAGTCCCCACCCGCTGCTCTGGGACTAGTTCCACACACGCTGCCCTGAGACTGTGTCCCCACGCGCTGCTCTGGGACTACTTCCCCACTCCCTGCTCCGAGATTGCATACCCATGCGCTGCTCTGGGACTACGTATCCACACACTGCTCTGGGACTGTGTCCCCACACGCTGCTCTGGGATTACTTCCCACACGCTGCTCTGGGATTACTTCCCACACACTGCTCTGGGATTACTTCCCCACACACTGCTCTGGGATTATTTCCCCACACGCTGCTCT
>NW_025124907.1:0-1085 GCF_004010195.1 Chiloscyllium plagiosum | reverse complement strand
CTGTGTGGTTTTGAAATTAAGTTGATGTAATCTCTATAAGTGTCTTATTGAAACAGCATATTGTTATAGAGTTGGAGGCAGATAATAAGCAGTTGTGGGGGATGGGGGAGATAGAGTTGTGAATAGTTGTTGTGTAATGTCCACTTTTAAAGTTAAAACATAAATTGAGATTTTTTTCTTTAAATAGTGAAATTTGGGAGTTCTCTGTCACTCATATTCTAATAGGTTACGAGGTGAGGTAAGCATTCCTGGGTGTTTGGTTTAATTAACAGAGAGTTTCACCGCCGTGTCGTAACCCTTGTAAAGACCAACAGAGAGCAACAAAAAATAAATAAGGAATGAGAAGATTAAATATGAGAGTAAGTAAGCCAGTCATGTAAAGAAAAACTGTAAGAGCTTCTTTCGATACATATAAGGCAAACGAGAGGCAAAAATGGGCATTTGATCGCTAGAAATTGACACAGGAGAGATAGTAGTTTGAAACAAGGAAAAGGCTGAGGAGCTGAATAATTACTTCGTGTCAGTCTTCATGGTGGAAAACACACGTAATATCCCCAAAATGGAAATGAGTGAGTGGACAGAGATGCGTGTGGTGGCCATCACCATGGAGAATGTGCTGGAAAAACTGAATGGTCTGAAGGTAAGTAAATCATCTGGACCAGATGGATTCCAATACAGAGTTGTAAGGGAGATAGCTGATGAGACAGTGGAGGCATTGGTGGTGATCTTTCAGGAGTCGCTCGAATCAGGGAGATTCCCAGAGGCCTGGAAAATCCTGTCAAAAAAGAGAGTAAAGCAAAAGACGGAAAATTACAGACTGACTAATCTAAACCTGGCTGTGGGTAAGATCCTGGAATCCATTGTGAAGGATGAGAATTCTGAATACTTGGAATGAATGGTTAAGTAGGACAAAGTTAGCATGGTTTCATCAAATGGAGGTCATGCCTGGAAAAATCTGCTAGAAAACCTTGAGGACTAATGAGCAGCTTCGAACAAGGAGAGCCAATGAATGTCATCCATCTGGACTTTCAGAAGGTCTTTCACAATGTGCTACAGGAGGCTACTGAGTTAGGCAAGGGTCCATG
>NW_025124906.1:0-1085 GCF_004010195.1 Chiloscyllium plagiosum | reverse complement strand
GCTCTACTCCTCTTCCTCTTCCCTTCTGAGCAGCAGGTGTCCCACTGCTTTCCCCTGGTAAGTCATCCTCCCCAGTATTCAAAACGGTATACTTATTGTTGAGGGGAATGGCCACCGGGGATCCCTGCGCTGCCTGCCGGTTCCTTTTCTGTCCCCTAACTGTCACCCATCTGTCTTTTTCTTTTACCTGGGGAGTGACTGCATGTCTTTTCCCTTTGACTTGCTTTCTTACCTCCGGAGGTCCCCTCACGCATCGGACTAGTCCGCCTCAATGCCTTGGTTTTTGAAACTAAGAAACCACGTTTCCAGTACGCCTTTGGTGAGTCCAACTCAGCCGGTTGTGGCTCCAAGTCTATAATCACCCTGAAAAGTGCTGTCTCATAAACACTCTAGAGACGGCTATCCCCTTTCCTTGGGTTTTGCTCTAGTACCTCGCGAGAGTTCACTGAACCCTCTTCCTGTTGTATTTATTTCTTAGAATGATTCTCCATGTAGTATTAGTTTAGTCACGACTCTTACCCCGACTCTTTTCAATTCGAACGCCGGCGCTTGGACGATCGACACATTCCCTGTCCTCTCACGCATATGGGCCAAATCAGTGCTCGATATGAAGAGAAACACCTTTGAGGCGCTGGCGCCTATGCCTCGTGGGAATCTTCAGCATCCCACCCAGTCGCCTGGTAGCGGGATGAGCCCCCAAGTTTACTGTCGTGGATATTAAATTGACTTGACTCAACTATTAGCAAGGGCAAAGAAAGGAACTTTATTTAAATTCTGCTGCATTGAACCCAGTACATTCATCTCGACTCCTCAATATAAGGGTTATCTGAGCATTATTCAGATACTTGCCTTATACTGATACTTATCACACAACACAGGGCAAAGACTGGGAAAACTCAAGTTGTTATTCTCTCAACCCCTGGTCTTGGACATAACAGTTTTTTCTGCTTTCACTGTGTCCAACTGTCGCAAGGTGGAGTTGAATGTTTACAAAACTGAAGCAGAGGCAAGCTGGCTGCACACCTCACCAAAGTATTGTTTACAAAGCTCATCACAGCCTTAAATGTTAGAAAAGCATTCTCTTT
>NW_025124905.1:0-1085 GCF_004010195.1 Chiloscyllium plagiosum | reverse complement strand
GAGATCTCAAATATCAATCACAATAATACGGATGTTATGGCAGGGGTTTTTAAACTTTCCAAACTGAGACTGGGACTGCCAGTGTTTGCAAGGGAGGAATTTGGAAATTGCGTTCCAGAAAACTCCCAATCAATATGTAAATAGACTGAAAACAGAAATGGGCAAAACCTGACCTCCACTTGGGAAACAAGGTAGGGAAAGGGACTGAGGCATTTGTATTAGTTTGAAAATGGCTACGGAAAAGGGCCATTTTACTATTCAAGTTGTAAAATGGAGCCAGACTAATATTGATCTTATCAGCCAGGAACTTTCAAAAGGTGATTGGAGAGTCTATTTACAGGGAAAGCGAAGTCTGGCAAGTGAGAATATATTAAAAATGGGATAAATTGAGCGTTCAGCGCCAGCATGTTCCTATTTGTGTTCAGGTCAATGCTGAATGCATTTTGAAACACTGGCTGACAATTGAGGATCTGGTCAAGGAAAAGGGGGCACATGTCAGGTACAGCCAGGTGGATCAAGAGAATCCACGAAAATCACAGGGGCTTTAGGAATACACTTTGGGTGGAAATCAGGAATGCAGAAAGGGTACATGAAATAGCCTCGGCAGAGAAGCATAAGGAGAATCCAAAAGTGATTGTATAAATATATTAAGAGTAAAAGAGTAAGTCGAGACAAAATAAGGGCCCTTGAAACAATTGATGGGTGGAACTGCAGGATATTTCCTAAGACCCTAAACAACTTTTTCACTCCAGAACTTACTGTGGAGAATGACTGGGGAATTCAGGGAACAAGAGTAATATGTTAGATCGCAATTGGAGTTCTCTGCAATTCCAGTATCCCTGCTCTAGGAATGATGTTGTGAAATTTGAAAGTGCTCAGAAAGGATTTACAAGATGTTGCCAGGGTTGTTGCTGAATAAGTTGGGGTTATATTCTCTGGAGCATCAGCGACTGAGGGGTGACCTGACAGACGTTTATATTAACATGGTGTGTATGGATTGGGTAAACATTCAAGGTCTTTTCCCGGGGGTTGAGGAGTCCAAAACTAGAGGCCATAGGTTTAAGGTTAGAGGGGAAAGGTTTCAA
>NW_025124904.1:0-1085 GCF_004010195.1 Chiloscyllium plagiosum | reverse complement strand
AGGGATTGACCCTCATTCAGTGACAGGGTTTGACCCTCAGACAGTGACAGTTGTTTACCCTCAGTCAGTGACAGTGAGTGAATCACAGTCAGTGACAGGGATTGAATCTCAATCAGTGACAGGGATTGACCCTCAGTCAGTGACAGGGTTTGAATCTCAGTTAGCGACAGGGATTGAATCTTAGTCAGTGACAGGGTTTGACCCTCAGATAGTGACAGGGATTGAGCCTCAGGCAGTGACAGGGATTGAATCTCAGTCAGTGACATGTTTTAAACCTCAGTCAGTGACAGGTCTTGAGTCTCAATCAGTGACTGGGATTGAATCTCAGTCACTGTCAGGGACTGAATCTCAATCAGTGAGAGTGATTGAATCTCAGTCAGTGACAATGATTGACGTCCGTCAGTGAAAGGGATTGAATCTCAGTCATTGACAGGGATTGAACCTCAGTCAGTGACAGGGTTTGAACCTCAGTCAGTGACAGTTGTTTACCCTCAGTCAGTGACAGTGAGTGAATCACAGTCAGTGACAGTGATTGAATCTTAATCAGTGACAGGCATTGACCCTCAGTCAGTGACTAGGATTGAACCTCAATCAGTGACAGGGATTTAGCCTGAGTCAGTGACAGGGGTTGAACCTCAATGAGTGACAGGGATTGAGCCTCTGTCAGTGACAGTGATTGAACGTCTGTCAGTGAAAGTGATTGAATCTCAGTCATTGTCAGGGATTGAACCTCAGTCAGTGACAGGGATTGACCCTCAGTCAATGACAGGGTTTGACTCTCAGTTCGTGACAGGGATTGACCATCAGTCAGTGACAGGAATTAAATCTCAGTCAGTGACAGGGATTGACCCTCAGTCAGTGACTGGGATTGAACCTCAGTCAATGACAGGGATTTAGCCTGAGTCAGTGACAGGAGTTGAACCTCAGTCAGTGACAGGGATTGAGCCTCAGTCAGTGATAGTGATTGAACGTCTGTCAGTGACAGGGATTGAACGTCTGTCAGTGAAAGGGATTAAACCTCAGTCAGTGACAGGGTTTGACCCTCATTCAGAGACAGGGTTTGAACCTCAGACAGTGACAGTTGT
>NW_025124903.1:0-1085 GCF_004010195.1 Chiloscyllium plagiosum | reverse complement strand
TGCCAGGGATCGTGGAGTATCGGGGGCATCTGGACGATGGTGAGAACCTTCAGCCATGATGAATGGAGAATCGGGCTGGCATTGAATAAGAGGGACTCCATGGGGTGGGTTGGGTAGTTAATGAGGTGAGTTTGATAAGATAGCAAGATTTAGCTCAGCCTCATGCAGACAATCCCTCTGTCCTTCTCAATGAAAATGTCAACGTCGGTTGGGATATATATTCGCAGAGAAATTGGACAGTTGTGAAGTGAGAAGCCTTCAAAAATGTGATGTCAGGAGTAAAGAGACAGTATGTCCCTCTTAGGTTGAAGGGTAAGGCTGGTACGAGTAAGGAATGCTGGAGGATTGGAGAAATTGAGGTTCTGGTCACGGATAAGAGAGAAGGATATGTCAGTTATAGACAGCAGGAATTGAGGGTTTTTTTCTTAATGCATTCACGGGATGAGGGCGTCCCTGGCTAGGCAAACATCCATTACCCATCCCTAATTGCCTAGAGAGCAGTTAACAGTCAACCACATGTAGGCCACACCAGGTAAGCATGGCAGTTTGCTTCCTTAAAGGGTATCAGTGAACCAGATGGATTTTTTCGACAACTGGAATGGTCAGCATTTGCCTCTTAATTCCTGATTTAAAGTGAATCAATAGAAGAGTCTGAAGGCAACAATAGTATACTTAAGGGGGAAATTGCGAGCGTAAAATAGGGGACATGTGATAGCTTTGGCTTCTTCAAATACGTCAAGGACAAAACAGTAACTGTGGAAAGAATAAGACATCCTTCAATATCAGCAAGGCTGCCCATATGCAGAACCACAGGAAATGGGGGAGGTACTGAACGAATATTTTGTATCAGTATTTACTGTGGAGCAGGATATGGAAGCTAAATAATTTGGGAAATAAGTAATGACATCTTGGAAAGTGTCTGTATCACAGAGGAGCTGCTGGAGGTCTCCAAACATGCAAAAGAAGGAAAATGTCCTGACTTTTATTAGATATACGCTAGATCTCTGTGAGAAGCTGGGAAAGTGATTGCTGGGCCTTGTGCTATCATCAACAGCCACAGGTAAAGTGCCGGAAGACTGGAGGTT
>NW_025124902.1:0-1085 GCF_004010195.1 Chiloscyllium plagiosum | reverse complement strand
TGTCGGGCCGTGATGGTTACTGTACAGTGGGAGAGTTGTCGGGCCGTGGTGGTTACGGTACAGTGGGAGAGTTGTCGGGCCGTGGTGGTTACTGTATAGTGGGATTTATGTCTGTCCAGGAAGTTGCAGACTGTATGAGTTGTACAGAATACGATTGTGCTGCTGCCGATGGGCCATTATACCTCATGGATGCATCGTCATTGGTTGCTTAATCTGTTTAAAGTCTGTACCATTCAGTCGATATCACGGTGTGGAGGGTCTGCAAAATGTGAAGTTAGCCCTTGTTCCCCATTAGGACTGTGCAGTGACCATTCTTACCGATATATGAAAAGGAGGAGTGTATCTGCAGCAGGCAGATCGGTGATGATGTCGTTAATTTTTGGTTTCCCTTTTATTGGTTCCCCATAACCTGCCGCAGAGCAGTCTAGCCGCCACAGGATCCAACATCAATGCTGAGCACTATGATTATTTTAGATTTCCAACACTGTGGAAACAGACCCTTTGGCCCAACCATTCCACGCCAACCCCCTCCAAAGAGCAACCCACTACCATGGCCAATTCACCTGATCCGCATTTCTTTGGACTGTGGGAGTAAAGCCATGCAGACACGGGGAGAATGTCCAAACTCCACACAGGCAGTGGCCCAAGGTTGGAATCAAACCTGGGTCTCTGGTGCTATGAGGCAGCAACGCTAACCATTGAGCCACCATGCCTCCCCATATTGACAAAATGTCAAGGAGCTGTCCACCTCTGCCTGGCTGTGTCCTGTCAGTGGGACAGAACCTACCACAGAGGATGGTGATGTTGCCTGGGACATAGTCCTGTTCACATAATCTTGCTTTCCAGACAATATCTGATTGTTGCTTGATTAGTCTGTGGGAAATATACAGCAGGTCACTTTTACATTCTGTATAATGATGAATTAATATCACTTTATTTCTTACATATTTTAAAATAAACCAAACATCATTGTTTTTCAGTTGAAAGCAATTGAAGTGAACAACAATTGACTTACCGGAGCGCACACCTAAGTATTACAGTTCAGTGACTATAGTAAACAGCCAAATCATGTCCAGTTCAGTGAA
>NW_025124901.1:0-1085 GCF_004010195.1 Chiloscyllium plagiosum | reverse complement strand
GCAGAATGTACACAGAATATAGTGCACACATGGTGATTCAGGGTCACGGTAGAATGTACAAACAATATAGTGCACACATGGGGATTCATGGACATAGCAGAATGTACTCAGAACATAGTGCACACATTGGGGATTCAGGGACACTATACAATATTCACAGAATATAGTGCACACACGTGGATTCAGGGACCCTGCAGAATCGACACAGAATATAGTAAACACCTGGGGATTCAGGGACACTTTAGAATATTCTCAGCATTTTATGCACACATGGGGATTCAGGGACACTGCATAATTTACACAGAATATAGTGCACACAGGGGTATTCTGGGTCAGTGCAGAAACTACACAGAATATAGTGCACACATGGAGATTTAGGGACATTGCAGAATGTAGACAGAATATAGTGGACACATGGGGATTCAGGGACACAATATAATGTACACAGAATATAGCACACACATGGGGATTCAGGGACACTGCATAATTTACACAGAATATAATGCACACATGGAGTTTCAGGGACATGACATAATGTACATAGAAAATAGTGCACACATGGGGTTTCAGGCACACTGCAAAATGATACACAGAATATAGTGCACACATGGAGATTCAGGGACACTGCAGAATGTAAGCTGAATATAGTGCACACATGGGGATTCAGGGACACTTTAAAATATTCACAGAATATAGTGCACACATGGGGATTCAGGGACATTGCAGAAACTACACAGAATATAGTGCACACATGTGGATTCAGGGACACTGCAGAATCTTCACAGAATATAGTGCACACATGGGGAATCAAGGACACTATAGCATGTACACAGAATATAGTGCACACATGGGGATTCAGGGACACTTTAGAATCTTCACAGAATATAGTGCACACATGGGGAGTCAGGGACACTGTTGAGTGTACACAGAATATAGTGCAAACATGGAGATTTAGAGACCCTGCAGAATGTACACAGAATATAGTGCACACATAGGTATTCAAGGACATTGCAGTGTCTACACAGAATACAGTGCCCACATGGGGATTCAGGGACACTGCATAATTTACACAGAATATAGTGCAC
>NW_025124900.1:0-1085 GCF_004010195.1 Chiloscyllium plagiosum | reverse complement strand
CAAGAAGACGTGGCCAGTTCTCTAGTTGGACAGATCGGTTCAGTCTGGGATTAGTGGAGTGAACTGAAAATGTGTTGCTGGAAAAGCGCAGCAGGTCACGCAGCATCCAAGGAGCAGGAGAATCGATGTTTCGGGCATGAGCCCTTCTTCAGGATTCCTGAAGAAGAGTTCATGCCCGAAACGTCGATTCTGCTGCTCCTTGGATGCTGCCTGCCCTGCTGCGCTTTTCCAGCAACACATTTTCAGCTCTGATCTCCAGCATCTGCAGTCCTCACTTTCTCCGATTAGTTGAGTGAGGGTCACTGTTGAAATTGGATGCTCTCCCGTCCTTCTGCCCTTCTGACTTCATAAGCTAAAAGCCAGAAGCCTATAGACAATGTTTCAGGAATCGAAGGAGGTATCCTGGTCAAAACTATTTTGTGTTTGAAAGGATCAAACAAAGTAATTTTGATAGATTGATAAGAGCTTTAAAAATCAAGCAAATCTACGATGCTCGCGGAGAGACAATGAGTTTGGAGGAGACCAAAAATGCTTGCCAAAAAGTGCAAACTCATTTGGAAGAGCGGAGAGTTAAAACAGCAAGGTTAGCAGCTGAAGTGGTTGATGATTATGAATTGACCCATACAACACTGTTTGGCTTCCAGAATCAATTTCAGCCCATGAGGGATAGAAATTGGGCCAATGATAAATCCTCACGTGGAAAGGGAAAGGAAGATCATTAGAACAACTTATATAGGATAAAAAGGAAACCCGTGAAGAGCACAATAAAGTTAAAAAAGCTCCGGTGTTTTTATTGCAATAAGTTAGGTCACATGAAATCATTCTGTTGGTTGGCTAAGGAGAATAAAACAGATGTAGGAAAACAGGATAAGCCTGGGAGTTTTGTTGGACCGGCAACAGAAAGCACAGTGGAAGCTAGAAAGCTGCATCAGAGTGTCACGTTTATTGGAGGTTGGTTAAAGAGGAAGTGCCGGAACTGCTTATAAAATGTACCGACCAAGTTTATTCACATAGTCCAGGAGTAGCAGGTAAAGAAAATGCGATATTAAGGCACACAGGATCGTCTCAGTATGTGATGCTGAAAG
>NW_025124899.1:0-1085 GCF_004010195.1 Chiloscyllium plagiosum | reverse complement strand
GAGTAACGGGGAAACAGTTGGGGAGGAGACGTAAGGGAAGCGGCTTAATGCTTCTCTTCCTATGTAACGACAACAATCTAGAGGATTCCAAAGTAAACAGGCAGGAGGATGGGAGATTACAGGAATCCAGGCTGCCTCAGGAGGTATACGTTCAGCGTGTACCAATTCTTAATAGCTGGGCCTGTCCTCGAATGGCAGCCTGCTGCCTGTTTACCTCTTTGCTTACGTAAACAGACTCTGGTTTTCAAGTCTAAAGTGAAGGAAGAAGCAGTCAAATGGTTAAATTCCTAATTTTCTGAAAGTCGGTCCCTCCTGAGGCATTTGTCACTCTCGGAAGATGTGTCTGTGGTAAGATAAAGAACTAAAATTCCACTGAATTATTCAAAACAATTGATGTCTTCATTAGAAGCATCTCGCAAAGCAAGTTGTTTATCTTCTTAAACTTGGTTTTACTAAATATCTCTCATGCATGAGCTGTTTCTGAATACTTTGTAGCCAGAACATTTGAAATAATTTCATTCTGTTTGAATTATTTGTGTCACTTCTTAATATACCGATTAATGTCTCCCATGGATGAATGCAACCGAAAATATCAGAGTCAACCTCAGACTGCTGTCAGAGGAGGGGAAGATAGGAGCGTCTCGCACGCTGCTCTTGGGCACATTATCAATTTCAAACCTATCCAATACCTGCAACCCGTGGGAGTGTAAAGGAAACAATTAAAAAGAGCCCCGTTTCAACTCTGTAAATCTTTAGGGGAATGAAGGATGAACTCATCCAATGAGCAGAGACTGTCATGGTACCTTCCCCTTCTTGAAGGAGCAGGGACATCAACTCTGATGTTCTCGAGGCATGAACTGATCTGATCTGAGATATTGAAAGCATTCCCATCAGAGCTGCTCCACTGTCATTGTTGTCACTGTCAGCAACAATATGACCTGATTCCCTTACCAGGCACCCAACTCTGGCCGCAGTGAAGAAAACACCGACTCTAAACCAATACACCACCAGTGCTGCCTTCCAAGCTGTTGAACTGCTTCTTAATGCCAACGAATATAGCACTTAATTTATCAGTACATAAGTTT
>NW_025124898.1:0-1085 GCF_004010195.1 Chiloscyllium plagiosum | reverse complement strand
GCGATTTCTTCACTGGAGCTCACAGTTAGGAGAACAGTTGGTGGGAGAGGAACTGGGCCTTTAGGAAACACATCGCATACATTATCCGATGAATTTTATAACAAATACAATCAGTCCTCATATATCAGGGTTTCTTGTGGTTAATGGACACGGGAATCATAATTGTGCAGAGTGCTGGAGAAGCTGGGATCGACACAGAAAGATCAGCAGGACAATGTGAAAGGCTAAACTTAGAGGACACAGCAAGGGAGTCAAAGAGGCACAGAAACTATAGGTCGGTAACATCAGAAGGGAGATAGCAACGTTGGATGGTATTCGTTTTAATGACAGAGTCTGTTGAACAAGGCAGACGAATTACTGGCATAAATGAAGAAATAATGTCGTTGCTATCACGGAGACATATTGAGAGCCGGGCAGGAGTGGCTATTCAATATTCCAGGATTTAGTGCCTTCAGGCGAGACAGGGAAAGATGGAAAATGATGGGGGCGGGGGTGTGCGGTACAGAATGTTGCTTCTGTCGCAGTTCTGACAAGAGTATTTTAGGCTGTAAAGAGAAATGAAATCATGGATACCTCCTCAAACAAAGGCAAATGGACAGTACTTCAAAACCAAAATACAACAAACATAACTACTGGGAGAGCACGATAGACCTTACTATTGGTCCAAAAGACCAAGTGCAAATACCTGGGCAAATTTCAGAAACATGTAAATTAAAGAGGGGAATGAGAAAAGAGGTTTTTACCTTCCTCAGCATAGGCTTGGATATTCATTTTGTCAAAAGTTTAGAGGGAGCACAATTCTGAAAATGCCCCCAGGGGAATATTTGAACAAAGTATGTGTTTAATACAGAGAATTTTAATCCAGACATTGCAAGAGAGGGGTGAACCGGAACTTAACTTTAGGGAATGAAGTCGACCCAGTGCGTAAAACACCAATGGTGGAGCACTTCGCAAACAGTGATCGTAAATCAGTTGGATTTCAGATTGTACTGCAAAGGAATAGAAATTGGCCCAAAGTTCTGAAAAGGGGAAGGACAGTTTTAGTAAGATGAGGTAATGACTTGACCAGAGTGGACTGGAAGCTG
>NW_025124897.1:0-1085 GCF_004010195.1 Chiloscyllium plagiosum | reverse complement strand
ACTCCAAACAAGACCTCATGCCTAAAATGCATTATTTGACCGGAGGGGCCACCACCTTTCCATCGAAAATACCTGAAGGTATCTCCAGGCAACGACATGAAAGAAAAGCGGACACTTGCATATTAATCAAACAAAACCTACTCCTTCATTCTAATTGATTAAAGATTTAAGAGCCATCTTAGGTGTGTTCAATTAAAGCGCATGAGTTTACACCCTTTGATGTTTTTCCTTATAAATCCAATCCCTAAGTTCTTCCTCTCTCCCTAAGACCTGGTGAAGAAGCAGCTCTCAGAAAGCTAGAGTTTTCAAATAAATCTGTTGGACTATAATCTGGTGTCGTGCAGATTTTGGCCTTGTCCAACTCAGTCCAAAACCAGCACCTTCATATCATGGCTTTTATTAGTTAGTCAATCCTCTCTCCAAGCACATTTTTTTTCCTAACATAATGTGCTCTTGTCTTGCATATTATTCGTTTTTGAGGCACGTTTTGCAATTGCTTCTGGAAGTCCAGATATAATACATCTATAGGATCCCCTTTATCCATCTTGCTTGTCACATTTTTTTAAGTGTTAGTCAAATCATTCAAACATGACTGATGCTTAGTAATACTTTGTTAACTGTCATGGATCGTGTCTTGACTTTGAAAATGTCCAGTTATTAATTCCTTCATACCAGATTCTAAAAATTTGTCTTCAATCCCAATAATTTGTCCAATACTTTCCATTCCCTAGTGAAGTTGGTTATTCTAAGTTCTTCCCTTTCTATAACCCGCATACTCTCTTTCAATTCCTGTGATACAGGCAAAAAGCTATAAAAGATCTGCTCCAATTGCTGTGTAAGATGAATGAGTGGCTGATTGGACTCATTCTGTTCAAAGTTTGATCAGGGGTCGTGAGTGTGAAGTCATCAGATGCAAGTCATACCGAAGGAATTTTTTTGATTTATTTGAGAGAGGTCATTTATTTGGTTTTTCAGCCAGGCCTTTGACAAAGCCCCTCGGGGGAAACTGATGAAGGAAGTACAATCTCATGGTATCAAGGGTAACTTGGTACGTGGCATTCAAATTGTCTTAGTGGCAGGAGACA
>NW_025124896.1:0-1085 GCF_004010195.1 Chiloscyllium plagiosum | reverse complement strand
GTCTCTGGCTATGAACTCTATCTATGCCTCTCACTATCTTGTACACCTCAATTAGGTCCCCTCTCTTCCTTCTTTTCTCCAATGAAAAAAGTCCGAGCTCAGTCAACCTCTCTTTGTAAGATAAGCCCTCCATTATCTTACAAAGCAGCATCCTGGTAAACCTCCTCTGAACCCTCTCCAAAGCATACACATCTTTCCTATAATAGGGCGACCAGAACTGGACACAGTATTCCAAGTGCGGTTTCACCAAAGTTTTATAGAGCTGCAACAAAATCTCACGGCTCTTAAACTCAATCCCCCTGTTAATGAAAGCCAAAGCACCATATGCTTTCTTAACAACCCTGTCCACTTGGGTGGCAATTTTAAGTGATCTATGTACCTGCACACCAAGATCCCGCTGTTCCTCCACACTGCCAAGAATCCTGTCTTTAATCCTGTGCTCAACTTTCAAGTTCGACCTTCCAAAATGCATCACTTCACATTTATCCAGGTTGAACTCCATCAGCCACCTCTTTGCCACCTCTCTACATCCTGTCAATGTCACGCTGCAGCCTACAACAGTCCTCTATACTGTCAATGACACCGCCAACCTGTGTGTCGTCTGCAAATTTGCTAACCCATCCTTCAATCTCCTCATCCAAGTCATTAATAAAAATTACAAATAGTCGACGCCCATCGGAGTGCATCTGGGAAAATTAACAAACAGTGAAATTCACAACTAATCTTGGAGGAACTGTTGGGCGAAGTTCACAGAACAGACTCAGATAAATTAACTATTGTTTTTAAGTCTGTCCAAGGGAAAGGCTGCAGCAGTGAGTATAGTGGATTCTTTCTTGATTATATGTTTTTGGAGATAAGTCTCTTGATTAAACTTAAAATATAAGCCATGGCTATTAATTTAACCTGGGGCAGTGTTTGTAGAGGAATAAGACAGTGTTATTTTCTGGTCCTGTAGATTGTGAAGGAGCAAAAATGGCCTTTGCAGTGATATGTACTTCTTGTCAAATGTGGGAATTTAAAGAGAGTTTAAGGGTTACTGTGGATTATATCTGACATAAATGCTGTTGGATGCGAATCTTATCAGA
>NW_025124895.1:0-1085 GCF_004010195.1 Chiloscyllium plagiosum | reverse complement strand
TGTGCCTGTACTGTTCTGATGGCTCTGACGTGTGTGTCTCCATGTGCCTGTATTGTATCTGTGTCACCGTGTTCCTGTATTGTATGTGTGTCTCCGTTTGCCTGTACTGTTCTGATGGCTCTGACGTGTCTGTCTCCATGTGCCTGTACTGTATGTGTGTCACCGTGTCCCTGTACTGTATGTGTGTCACCCTGTCCCTGTATTGTATGTGTGTCTCCGTGTGCCTGTACTGTAGGTGTGTCTCCATGTCCCTGTACTGTATGTGTGTCACCCTGTGCCTGTAATGTATGTGTGTCTCCGTGTCCCTGTACTGTATGTGTGTCACCGTGTCCCTGTACTGTTCTGATGGCTCTGATGTGTGTTTCACCGTGTGCCTGTACTGTATGTGTGCCTCTGTTTGCGTGTGCTGTTCTGATGGCTCTGACGTGTGTATCACCGTGTGCCTGTACTATATATGTGTCACCGTGTGCCTGTACTGTATGCGCGTCTCCGTGTGCCTGTACTGTTCTGATGGCTCTGGCGTTTGTGTCACCATGTGCCTGTACTGTATGTGTGTCACCGTGTGCCTGTACTGTATGTGTGTCACCGTGTCCCTGTATTGTATGTGTGTCTGTGTCCCTGTACTGTATGTGTGTCACCGTGTGCTTGTACTATATATGTGTCACTGTGTGCCTGTACTGTATGCGCGTCTCCGTGTGCCTGTACTGTTCTGATGGCTCTGGCGCTTGTGTCACCATGTGCCTGTACTGTATGTGTGTCACCGTGTGCCTGTACTGTATGTGTGTCACCGTGTCCCTGTATTGTATGTGTGTCTGAGTGTGCCTGTATTGTATGTGTGTCTGTGTCCCTGTACTGTATGTATGTCACCGTGTGCCTGTACTGTATGTGTGTCTCCGTGTGCCTGTACTGTTCTGATGGCTCTGACGTGTGTTTCACCGTGTGCTTGTACTGTATGTGTGTCTGTGTCCCTGTACTGTATGTGTGTCTGTGTCCCTGTACTGTATGTGTGTCACTGTGTGCTTGTACTATATGTGTGTCACCGTGTGCCTGTACTGTATGTGTGTCACCATGTCTCTGTACTGTAT
>NW_025124894.1:0-1085 GCF_004010195.1 Chiloscyllium plagiosum | reverse complement strand
ATGATTTACTCTTTCTCAGCTCCACAGGCAGAGACCTGGGAAATGAAGCTGTCAGAGTGGTTCTGTATTGGTGGGCCGAGTGGTGAATGCGATGGATATGAAATCCATTGCGGTTTCCCCACGCAGGTGTGAACCCTGCCGACTACAGTTGAGAACTGTCGTCAAAAAGAAAGGGGATTGCTCCACGGCTTTTTGAAAGATGCAAATCAGTGGGGGGGTGGTTGAAATATTTCAATCACATTGGGACTGATCGGGAATCTGCAACCCACTGCCTGTCAGGGTGGAACAAGCAGATACCCACAGAGCTGTTTTTGAGGTTATGAGCCAAGTGTTTGGAAGTGAGACGAGAACAGTGAGGGGCGTGAAGTCGTGGTCGAAATGAAGCAGGCACCTGAGGACAAAGGTGTTTTATTTGTCAGTGAAAGATACTGATTCTCAAAGTTGGATCGATGGAAGGAAATCAGTGACGGTGATTATCTCTGGCTGTTTACCTCTACCTCAAAAATTCGGCAGAATTTTAAAGTCACAATGAAAAGAAGTAAAAGTGACATTAGGAAGAACGTTTTCGTACAGGGAGTGGTAGGGTCAGTAAGTCCCTGTCTGACACTGACAAAGAGGAAGATTAAATGGACACGTTCAGATGTGCAGATTTACGCTGAGAAGGCGAGAGAATGAAACGAACAGAGACACACGTTTACTTAAGTGTAGAACCAGCAGAGCGAAGGTGGGCCGCATGGCCTCCGTCTGCGCTGTGACACATGTTGTGATTCAGTGTGAAATCACAGTTCGACCAACAGAATGTGGGAATTTAGAAATAAGTTTATATTTACACAGCCTCCATACGTCTGCGAAACAGCATATTACACGACAGCAGTGGAGGTCTTTGACATCAGGCTCGAACGTGCCTGCCGCGTGCCAGACGAAAACCTGAAGTGTTCTGTGGAAGGGCCGCAGGGCGTGGCAGCAGAGTGGCGCAGCGGGAGCGTGCTGGGCCCATAACCGATGAATCGAAACCGTCGTTTGCTTGTTGTTCAATGTCACCTCGAGCTGCGTTCCTTAAGATCGGTGCTCTCTTCTGCAAGCTG
>NW_025124893.1:0-1085 GCF_004010195.1 Chiloscyllium plagiosum | reverse complement strand
GGAGAGTGTCAGAGAGTGTCACAGCGTGTCTCTTCCTGTGTCAGAGAGAGTCACAGTGTATTTCAGAGAATGTCAGAGAGTGTCACACTGTGTCTCAGAGAGTGTCACAGTCTGTCACAGTCACTCAGAGTGTGTTTCAGTGTGTCACAGTCCGTCAGAGAGTGTCACAGTGTGCCTCAGAGAGAGTCAGAGAGGGTAACGGTGTGTTTCAGTGTATCACAGTCTGTCAGAGTGTCACAGTGCGCCTCAGAGAGAGTCAGAGAGTGTCACACTGTGCCTCAGTGAGTGTCACAGTGTGTCTCAGCGAGTCAGAGAGAGACAGAAAGTGTCAGTCTCGCTCAGAGAGTGTCGCAGAGTCTTGGAGAATGTGCCAGAGAGTGTCACAGTGTATCTCAGCGTGTGTCAGAGAGTGCCACAGAGAATTTCAGAGAGAGTCAGAGAGTGTCACAATGTGTCTCAGAGATTCAGGGAGAGTCAGAAAGTGTCACAATCTGTCTCACATAGTGTCAGATAGGATCAGAGAGTGTCGCAGTGTGTTGGAGAAAGTGCCAGAGAGTGTCACAGTGTGTCTCAGCGTGTCTCAGAGAGTGCCACAGAGAGATTCAGAGACAGTCAGAGTGTGTCACAGGGTGACTCAGCGATACAGGGAGAGTCAGAAAGTGTCACAATCTGTCAGCGAGTGTTACCGTGTGTTTCAGAGAGAGTCAGAGAGTATCACAGTGTGTCTCAGAGAGTGTCACGTTGTATTTCAGAGCGTGTCTCATTGAGTCACAGTCTGTCAGAGAGTGTCACAGTGTGTCTCAGAGAGTGTCACAGTCTGTCACAATCTCTGAGAGTGGTTCAGTGTGTCACAGTCTGTCAGAGAGTGTCACAGTGTGTCTCTGCCTGTGTCAGAGAGAGTCTCAGTGTGTTTCAGAGAGTGCCTCATTATGTCACGGTCTGTCAGAGAGGGTCACAGTGTGTTTCTGAGAATGTCAGAGAGTGTCACAGTGTGTCTCAGATAGTGTCACAGTCTGTCACAGTCTCTCAGAGAGTGTTTCAGTGTATCACAAACTGTCAGAGATTGTCACAGTGTGCCTCAGAGA
>NW_025124892.1:0-1085 GCF_004010195.1 Chiloscyllium plagiosum | reverse complement strand
GACCTTATAGACGTTTATAAAATCATGAGGGGCACGGATAGGATAAATAGACAAAGTCTTTTCCCTGGGATCGAGGAGTCCAGAGGGCATAGGTTTAGGGTTAAAGGGGAAAGATATAAAAGGGACCTAAGGGGCAACCTTTTCACCCAGAGGGTGGCAAGTGTGTGGAATGTGCTGCCAGAGGATGTGGTGGAGGCTGGTATAATTGCAACATTTAAGAGGCATTTGGATGGGTATATGAATGGGAAGGGTTTGGAGGGATATGGGCCGGGTGCTGGCAGGTGGGACTAGATTGGTTGGGATATCTGGTCGGCATGGACGGGTTGGGCCGAAGGTCTGTCTCCCTGCTGTACATCTCTATGACTCTAGATGCTTGAGGTTGCGAATGTCTTTTGGGAAGGAGGGAATTGGAGGACATTAGTACCAGAACATATTAGTGCTGGAGAAATTAATTGGACTAAAAGTTAATAATTTACCTCCCAAGGTGTATTAAATGCCACCTTCCAGACTCTGGAATCGTTCCAGTTGACCGAAGGGTGGCGAATCTAACACCACTGGTTACCAAAGAAGGATGCTAGGAGAAAACCGGGAATTCCAGACCGAACATCAGTGGGAGGGAAAATGCTGGAGCCTATCATTGAGGACAGAAAGAGCTACAATATTTGGTGGGAACGGTTTGGTGGGAAAGGGGCCAGGAGCAGGCAGGTGGGACGAGTTCAGTTTGAGGATGATGATGATGAACCAACCCTGTGTGGCAACAGGGCACGTGGAGCACACCAAAGGGATATTCAGATTTCTGAAGGGGAAATCACGTTTGACAAACCCCCTGGTTATTCTGGAGGACATAACCAGTCCGCTTAATGAGTGAGGGCGAATGGATGTGGGGTGTTTTGTATTTTTGGGAATTCTGTTGATAGACATAAATTTGCGAAGCCACAATCTGTGGGATTGGATGGAAGGTATTGACCCTGGGTGAGAGCCGATAGGAAACAGAGGATAAATACATGGGTTACGTTCGGAGCAGCAGGCAGTGGTGGGATGGGCACTGAAAGGTTACTTCACAGTAACGAACAATGATGGGGAGG
>NW_025124891.1:0-1085 GCF_004010195.1 Chiloscyllium plagiosum | reverse complement strand
CCCGGTCCCAGTGCTGAGCCGGTCCTGGTGCTGTACCGGTCACGGTGCTGCGCCGGTCCTGGTGCTGACCCGATCCTGGTGCTGTCCCGGTCCCGGTGCTGTCCCGTTGCTGACCCTGACCCGGTGCTGACCCGGTCCCGGTGCTGTACCCGGTCCCGGTGCTGTCCTGGTGCTGACCCGGTGCTGACCCGGTCTTGGTGTTGTCCCGGTGCTGACCGGTTCCTGATGCTGACCCGGTGCTGACCCGGTCCTAGTGCTGACCCGGTCCTGGTGCTGACCCGGTCCCGATGCTGACCCGGTCCCAGTGCTGACCCGGTCCAGGTGCTGACCCAGTGCTGACCCGGTCCCGGTACTGACCCGGTCCTGGTGCTGACCGGGTCCAGGTGCTGTCCCGGTCCCGGTGCTGACCCAGTCCTGGTGCTGACCCGATCCTGGTGCTGACCCGGTGCTGACCAGGTCACGGTGCTGTCCAGGTCCCGGTGCTGTCCCCTTGCTGACCCAATACTGGTGCTGACCCGGTGCTGACCCGGCCCTGGTGCTGACCCGGTGCTGACCCGGTCCTGTTGCTGACCCGGTACTGGTGCTGACCCGGTCCCGGTCCTGGTGCTGACCCGGTCCTGGTGCTGACCCGGTGCTGACCCGGTCCCGGTGCTGTCCCGGTCCTGGTGCTGACCCGGTCCCGGTGCTGGCCCGGTCCCGGTGCTGACCCGGTCCTGATGCTGACCCGGTCCCGGTACTGTCTGGGTCCCGGTGTTGACCCGGTCCACGTGCTGTTTTGGTCCTAGTGCTGACCCGGTGCTGACCCGGTTCCGGTGCTGACCCGGTCCCGGTGCTGACCCAGTCCTGGTGCTGACCCGGTGCTGACCCGGTCCTGGTGCTGACCCGGTCCTGGTGCTGTCCCGGACCCGGTGCGGTCCCGGTCCTGGTGCTGACCCGGTGCTGTCCCGGTCCAGGTGCTGACCCGGTGCTGTCCCGGTCCCGGTGCTGTCCCGGTCCTGGTGCTGACCTGCCGCTCTGCTCTTGTCTTCCTTTAGAGTGATGTCAATCCCAAGAGCATCATCGTCCCTGCGAGATACTGGGAGGAC
>NW_025124890.1:0-1085 GCF_004010195.1 Chiloscyllium plagiosum | reverse complement strand
AGTCCCACACTGAGACCGGGAGTTCAAGTCCCACACTTAGACCGGGAGTTCCAGTCCCATACTGAGGCTGAGAGTTCCAGTCCCACACTGAGTAGGGGGGGGAGTTCCAGTCCTACACTGAGGCCGGGAGTTCCAGTCCCACACTGAGACCGGGAGTTCCAGACACACACTGAGGCCGGGAGTTCCAGACACACACTGAGACCGTGAGTTCCAGTCCCACATTGAGACCGGGAGTTCCAGTCCCACACTGAGACCGGGAGTTCCAGTCCAAGACTGAGAGGGGGAGTTCTAGTCCCACACTGAGACCGGGAGCTCCAGTCCCACACTGAGACCGGGAGTTCCAGTCCCTCACTGAGACCAGGAGTTCCAGTCCCTCACTGAGACCAGGAGTTCCAGTTCCACATTGAGACCGGGAGTTCCAGTCCTGTACTGAGGCCCGGAGTTGCAGACCTACACTGAGACCCAGAGTTCCAGTCCCTCATTGAGGATGGGAGTTCCAGTCCCACACTGAGACCGGGAGATCCAGACACACACTGAGGCCGGGAGTTCCAGTCCCACGCTGAGGATGGGAGTTCCAGCCCCACACTGAGACCGGGAGTTCCAGTCCCACACTGAGACCGGGAGTTCCAGTCCCACACTGAGACCGGGAGATCCAGTCCCACAATGAGACCAGGAGTTCCAGTCCCACACTGAGACCGGGAGATCCAGTCCCACAATGAGTCCAGGAGTTCCAGTCACACACTGAAGCCGAGTGTTCCAGTCCCACACTGAGGATGGGAGATCCACCCCACACTGAGACCGGGAATTCCAGTCCCACACTGAGACCCGGAGTTCCAGTCCCACACTGAGACTGGGAGTTCCAGTCCAACATTGAGACCGGGAGTTCCAGTCCCACACCGAGGCCGGGATTTCGAATCCCACACCGAGGCCGGGCGTACCAGGCCCACACTGAGACCGGGAGTTCCAGTCCCACACTGAGACCTGGAGTTTCAGTTCCACACTGAGACCGGGAATTCCAGTCCCACACTGAGACCGGGAGTTCCAGTCCCACGCTGAGACTGGGAGTTCCAGTCCCACACTGAGAC
>NW_025124889.1:0-1085 GCF_004010195.1 Chiloscyllium plagiosum | reverse complement strand
AGTTTCACTTCTTTCATATGTAAATCACAAAACATTTTTTTTTAAAGAAGTTATATTCTCAGTTAACTGTAACAATTGGTGTTAGCCAGATAATATGTTGAAGGGGTTAGCCCCGTGTTCTCTGTCTGTGCCATAATGTTTAGACTGATTCTAATTTAAAAAGTGAGTTAACAGAGTTTTACATTAATTCATGCAGTTTTTAAGCAAAGTACAATATAACTCTGCAAGTAAATTCACCCCATAGACGTATATGTATATGTGTGCATGTGGGGGTGTGTGTGCGTGTGTGTCTCTGTCTGGAGTAGGGGATTGTGAGTGCGCGAGAGTGTCTAAGTCTGTGAGGAGGTGCATGTGTGAATGTGTGTGTATACCTGTGTCCGAGTGTCCCTGTGTGTGTGTATAGTGCAATGGTGGTCACCTGTTGTGTGACATGAACCCAAGGTCCCGGTTGAGGCCCTCCCTCTGGGTACAGAACTTAGCTATCAGCCTCTGCTCGGCTACTTTTCATGTACACCTCCCACCATGTGCATGGCAGCTACTCATGTGACTCAGCCAACATCGTCTATCTTACACGTGGTAGGCAAGGATGCCATGAGGCATGGTACATTGGGGAAACCGAGCAAAGGCTACGACAACGGATGAATGGGCACCGCACAACAATCAACAGACAGGAGTGTTCCCTCCCAGTTGGGGAACACTTCAGTGGTCCAGGGCATTCGACCTTCGGATGACCATCCTCCAAGGCGGACTTCGGGACAGGCAGCAGCGAAAGGTAGCCAAGCAGATAGCTAAGTTCCGTACCCATAAAGAGGACCTCAACCGGGACCTTGGGTTCATATCACACTACAGGTGACCATCATTGCACTATACACACACACACAGACACTCCTTCACACACACACAGACAGACACTCAAGCACACTTTGACCACTCTACACTCACATACACAATCTTCCACTCCAGACAAACAGAAACACACACACATACGTTTGTAGGGTGAACTTGTACTTGCAGAGTTAGATTAGATTAGATTCCCTACTGTGTGGAAACAAGCCCTTCGGCCCAACAAGTCCACACCGACCCGC
>NW_025124888.1:0-1085 GCF_004010195.1 Chiloscyllium plagiosum | reverse complement strand
CCCACTCCCTCACTGGTTCAGTTTCTCCTAAGTAGCACTAGCACATATTCCCTTCCAATGCAGGTACAATCCATCCTTCTTATGCATGTCGATTCTACCCAAAAGTGATTCCAATGATTCAAAAACATGAAACCTTCAGCCCTCCACCAGGTCCATAGCCACTCATTGATCTGCTCCATCCTGCTATTCCTACTGGCATTAGCATTTGGCATCAGGACTAATGCAGATATTACTATTCTTGAGGACCTACTTTTTAAACCTCCAGGCTAATTTGCCGTACTCTCATCAGGACCTCATCCTTTCTCTTCCTATGTCATTGGTACCAAAGTACAACGACATCTCACTGGTTATTCCCTCCGTCGAAAAGATTCTGCTCCCACTCTGAGACATTGTTGACCCTGGCATCAGGTAGGCACCACCCCATTCTGATGTCTCACTCTCAGCTGTAGAAACCGCAGTCTGTGCCATATACCAGAGAATCGCCTATCATCATCGATTATCTGGAACCTGATATACCTCTCATTACATTGGAGAGAGTCTCAGTACCAGGAACTTGGTTGTCAGTGCGAGAGTCACTTGAGAGTCTATTACCCCCTAACGTTTCCAAACCAGTATACTTCTTAGAGATGGAGACAGCCACGGGAGACTGCTGCATTCCCTGCCTACCCCTCCTGCATTTCGTGGAGATAACCCATCCACCTGACTGTATCTATAGTATTCTACCAACCGGAGACTGCTAACTATAATGTTAACTGACCCCCTGTCAATTCCTAACTGCATTTAACTGCGCCGCTCCAACCGATCCATGCAATCCATTGGGATTTGCAACGCCACTTCCTGCAGACATCATCATCAGGATCATTGAAACTCTCCCTGACGCCCACATCTGACAGGAAGCGCACATCACTGTATGAATGGCCATCTCTGCACCTTAACATTTTACAGACCCTGGAAAAGACGTAGTCTTACTGCTACACAAAACACAACTCTAGAATAACTTAATATCTACATTTTTTATTTTAAATTTAATCAAGCGACTGTAAGACATATTGAAAAGAAAAACTCACCTTATTCACTGTCGTAGA
>NW_025124887.1:0-1085 GCF_004010195.1 Chiloscyllium plagiosum | reverse complement strand
AGGAATTAATAACAGAAAATTTCCTAAGTCAAGTCACAATCCAGCACAGTCAACATAGTTTTATGAAGGATAAATCATGTTTGAATGATCTGACTAACTTTCTTTAAAACATAAACGTAACAAGCAAGGTGGATAATGGGGATCCTATAGATGTATTATACCTGGAATTCCAGACATCTGTGCATAACGTGCCTCGCAAAAGATTATTATGCAAGACAAGAGCACATGAGGTTAGGAACAATTTACTTGTTGGGGGAGAGTATTAGCTAACCAGTAAAAACCATGATATGGAGTCGCTGGTTTTGGACTATGTTGGACAAGGTCAAAAATCAAACCGACACCAGGTTAGATCCCAATGGGTTTATTTGGAAACACAAGGTTTCACTGTGCTGATCCTTCATCAGGTGTTAGACAGAGAGGAAAACCTGAAACACAGAAGGTTTAAGGAAAAGATAAAAGGGTTATACAACTTACCCACATAAATTGTATACACCTAAGATGGTTCTTAAATACTTAATCAGTTAAAATGGAAGTTCAAGCTTGATTGATGAATATGCAAGTTGCAGAATTTATTTCAAGTCACTGCCTGGAGATACCTTCAAGTAAATGAAGTAACACTTGCGGTCAGACAATGTTTTCTAAGCGTGAGAACTTGTTTGGAAGCTGTCTGTCTTCACCTGGAGTCAGACTGGTTTTATTTACAAAGTAGGAGTTCATAAAATATCACATTGACTGACTGAATACAAATGGCATGTTTTTGGAACAAAATAAAATGCATCTGCAAATAAAAATGGTCAAATGCAAATTCTCCCCGCAAGCTTATATGTGCATACGTGTTTGTGTGCGTATGTGGAAGAGAGGGGCGTGTCTGTGTGAAGGGGAGAGAGAGAGAGAGAGAGAGACTCTGTGTCTCCGTGAGAGAGAGTGAGGGATATTGTGTGTGTGAGTGCGAGAGTGAGAGACAGAGGCTGTGCGTGCATGCGTGCATGTGACAGAGTAGAATGCGCGTGTGCGCATGTGAGAGAGAATAAGGGAGAGTGTGTGTGGAGCGAATAGGGAGAGTGTCCATCAGTGTATGTAACGGG
>NW_025124886.1:0-1085 GCF_004010195.1 Chiloscyllium plagiosum | reverse complement strand
TTTTAAAGTTAAACTACGGAATGTTTCCATGAAAAAAATATCGTTTACTGGTCTAAAGGGATCAAACTCTACGGGTCTACAGTAATAACAGGCTACTGGATGCAATGACCAGACTTGATCACAGTGAACATTGCAGCAGGATAAAACACAACAAAAATTTACTCCTGTTTCAAATTGCTATGTTTATATACCTTTAAAGGTGGTATGCAAAAATACTTGACATATATATCAACACAAATATCAGATATCATTGGGTGAAAATCCTATAACCCTTTAATGAATAGCAATCTGTGATAAGCGTGACCGCATGGACTGCATCACTTCATGGTGGTCAAAAAGATGCAGAATTATTTTCAAAGGTTTTGGACTGGCTTCTCTGTCTCTTGTTTTCGATTCAGTTCTCAAACTGCTGAATATTCTGAGAAATAAACGTAGTCTGTCGGAAATAAGTAAACATCTTTGGAGATTTTGTAAGACAAAGGCGGTTGGGATAGGATGGAGGAAGTGTGCAGAAAAGAAGCAATGAGAGAAACCATGAGCTGAGGTTTGCAGTGTGTTGTTATGAGAAGAACAAAATCAAATTCCAAACCCAACACCCCATCCTTCTCAGCTCTATTCCTGCTCCATTCTCTCAGCTCCTTTCACACTGACAGCCAATTCAGATGCACAAATGTTCGCGGAGAGACTTTCCCATCAATCCCAGTCGTTGACACACACTATGGCGAACAGAGATAGCAGAAACCAGGCTTAAATTCAGTATGACACAGAACGAAGTAATTCGGTCAATTTTATCATTGCCAGTTTTCTGCACAGGAGTGCAGACTCTTCAAATAATCTGTTTCGTTGCAGGCAAGGTCAGATAGAGCTATGCAGTTATGTAACATTGAAAGAGACCCTTCCACCCAACTAGTCTATGCAAATAAGAATCTAAAATTGAACTTGTCCCACCTGTCTTTGCTTTGTCCGTTTTACTACGAAAAAAATCTTATCATGTACCTTAATCAAGGCCCTTGATAGGTTTTTCTATTACTCAACTAATTTTCAAGTGCTGTAACCGTATTGACATCAACCACTCCCTCAGGAAG
>NW_025124885.1:0-1085 GCF_004010195.1 Chiloscyllium plagiosum | reverse complement strand
ACCCCCTACCTATCTCTCTCTCTCGTTTCTCTCTCCGCCTCCTCTGACATGTTTCTTGCTCTGAGTTGAGACAGTTTGTAGTCAGACAGCTGTTTCATTCCTTATAATCCATCTCCTGGTTAAGCAGGTGCTACATAAATGCAGGTTGTGTGTTGTTGCCTCCTTTTTTGTCACATTTCCTGATTTCATTTCTGATCAGTAATCTTTCTGATGTTGCCCCACCCCACCCCTCGGAGACCCCATGTCTCCTGTGAACCTGGATATGTGAGGGATTCTGAAATCTCAGAATCACTTCTCTCTCTCTCTGTCTCTCCCCACAGATGGACCGAGAAACGTGGAGATTATTTCTGAGGATACAGTAAAGGAGGGGACCGAGATCAGGTTAATGTGTCGAAGTGAAGCCAACCCCCCAGTTCATACCTACAGCTGGAGGAAAATGTGCAACAGACAACGGAGTGATCTGCGAGAAAATACCGACACGATTAAGATTCAACCCACCAGGAATGATGCATCTTGTAGCTACATCTGTACAGCATGGAATTCTGTCAGCTCCTGGGATTCTAAACCCAAACACATTAATGTACAGTGTAAGTAAAGAGGGTGTGGGATATACAGGAAATGTCCCTCAGTTAGACCCACACTCGGAGCACCGTGCACAGTTCCACTCTCTGTATTCCTCAGTTAGACCCACACTCGGAGCACCGTGCACAGTTCCTGTCTCCATATCCCTCAGTTAGACCCACACTCGGAGCACTGTGCACAGTTCCACTCTCTGTATTCCTCAGTTAGACCCACACTCGGAGCACCGTGCACAGTTCCAGTCCCCGTATCCCTCATTTAGACCCACACTTGGAGCACCGTGCACAGTTCCAGTCCCCGTATCCCTCATTTAGACCCACAGTCGGAGCACTGTGCACAGTTCCAGTCTCCATATCCCTCAGTTAGACCCACACTCGGAGCACCGTGCACAGTTCCAGTCTCCGGATCCCTCAGTTAGACGCACACTCGGAGCAATGTGCACAGTTCCAGATTCTGTATCCCTCAGTTAGACCCACACTTGGAGCACCGGGCACAGTTCCAGTCCC
>NW_025124884.1:0-1085 GCF_004010195.1 Chiloscyllium plagiosum | reverse complement strand
TGACTGAGATTAAATTCCTGTCACTGGCTGAGATTAAATTCCTGTCACTGACTGTGATTCAATTCCTGTCACTGACTGAGATTCAATCCCTGTCGCTGACTGAGATTCAATCCCTGTCACTGAATGAGATTCAACCCCTGTTACTGACTGAGATTAAATTCCTGTCACTGACTGAGATTCAATTCCTGTCACTGACTCTGATGCAATCCCTGTCACTGACTGAGATTCAATTCCTGTCACTGACTGATATTCAATCCCTGACACTAACTGAGGTTCAATTCGTGTCACTGACTGTGATTCAATCCCTGTCACTGACTGAGATTCAATCCCTGTCACTGAATGATTTTCAATCCCTGTCACTGACTGAGATTCATCCTGTCACTGACATAGATTCAATCCCTGTCGCTGACTGAGATTCAATCCCTGTCACTAACTGAGGTTCAATTCCTGTCACTGACTGTGATTCAATTCCTGTCACTGACTGTGATTCAATTCCTGTCACTGACTGAGATTCATTCCCTGTAGCTGACTGAGATTCAATTCCTGTCACTGACTGATATTCAATCTCTGACACTAACTGAGGTTCAATTCGTGTCACTGACTGTGATTCAATTCCTGTCACTGACTGAGATTCAATCCATGTCACTGACTGAGATTCAATCCCTGTCACTGAATGATTTTCAATCTCTGTCACTGTCAGGGGGTCAATCCTTGCCGCTGACAGAGATTCAATCCTTGTCACTGACTGAGATTCAATCCCTGTCACTGACTGAGGATCAATTCCTGTCACTGACTGAGATTCATCCTGTCACTGACTGAGATTCAATCCCTGTCGCTGACTGAGATTCAATCCCTGTCACTCACTGAGGTTCAATTCCTGTCACTGACTGTGATTCAATTCCCGTCACTAACTGAGATTCAATTCCCGTCACTGACTGAGATTCAATCCCAGTCACTGACTGATTGTCAATCCCTGACACTGTGTGAGGGTCAATCCCTGTCAATGACTCAGATTCAATCCCAGTCACTGAATGATATTCAATCCCTGTTCCTGACTGAGATTAAATTCCTGTCACTGACTGAGA
>NW_025124883.1:0-1085 GCF_004010195.1 Chiloscyllium plagiosum | reverse complement strand
AGGTTTATTTGAAATCACAAGCCAGGGGCCTGCAGGGATAGAGACGGGAGCTAGATCTGGTTGAGATGCTGTTCAGATTGTCCCTACAGACTCGATTGGCTGAACTGTACTTTCTGCCTTCTAGGGAATCTGTGATTCTATCAGAAAGGACACTGCCAGCGTTTACTGGGGAGCTAAGACATTAGAGACTATGCTGACGGCGTTTAGTGGGGATGGAATATTATTTATTTGTGTTGAAAAATTTGACACTGAACCAAGGAAAACCGAATGGAAGTTTTCCTGAGTATTTTAGGTTTGGAGAGAGTAAATAGGTGGTAAATTCACTCTTTAAAGTTCGTATATTTCTGAACGTCAGGCTTTCAAAACCATCGATGTAGGACAAAGAAATGATGGGAGCAGAATTTCTGTCACTCAGAGAATCCGTTTCCAAAATATTTGGTAAGGCACATTTAGAGACGCACAAGTAGTGAGTTTCATCAGGAGAGAGACACCCTGTGGCCAGGTAAAAGTGTAAAAGTGGGGTCTGGGGGGTAGAAGGTGCGAGGAAACAATGTCTAATTTGGACGACTTCAGATGCAAAGAAATATCGGAAACGTATGCAGCTGAGTAAGATTCAGCAAAAAAAAACCTCAGGATTTTGAAAGATTTCTATTAATATTCCACATGAAGCATTATAAATGGAACTGACCAGAGTTTGTATATTGTCAAGGAAAGCTATTCCATAATGTACAGGAAGTAACCCGTCTCTTGGAGATCGATTTCTTGCATTCATCCCATGGCTTAAAGGTGGGAGGACAGTCGCCATGATGTTGGGTTCACTTGACAACCACTGAAATCTGCCAAAGTAACTGAGCATCAAAACTGGCATCTTGCTTTGTAGTTTAACCTTCTGTTTCTCTCATCAGTATTTTCTTTAAGCTGAAATAAATTAGGAGCAAAATTGAATGCAACACTTAACGTTCCAATCACATCAATCAAATTCACTTCCGATCATTGCAATGAACAGAGTGAAATTGCAGCAAAATTAATAAAATTAAACAAACAAAACTGCATTCCGGTAATTTTACCCAGTTCAGGTTCAGCCA
>NW_025124882.1:0-1085 GCF_004010195.1 Chiloscyllium plagiosum | reverse complement strand
TATTCTGTGAATGTGATCAGCTTGAATTTCCAGTAGGCATTTGTCAAGGTGCAGTATCGGAAGCTGCGAAATAAGAGTCTCTGGTATTAGGGGCAAAGTACTGGCATGGCTTGAGATTTGGTTGACAGGCAGAAGGCAGACAGTTGGGTGAAGGGGAGTTTTTCCAGAATTGCTGGTCCGTTTGCAGAATACACAATGACAGGTGGAAGGAGAGATCGTATTGAGCAGGCAGACAGGCTGCGGAATGACGTGGACGGGTTGAGTGCTTGGATTAAAAATATTGCAGATAGAACACTATGTGAAAAAGAGTGAGGTCATAAAGTGATGGAATGATTAGAGGCCTCGACCATTTTGTGACGGGGAAAGGCTTCAGAGATCTATAGTTTAAAGGCACTTGAGAGATTTAGTTGAGTTTTCTCTTATGTTTAGCATGCAGGTTCTGTTGATTGTTAGGAGGGTAAATGCAATGTCAGCATTCATTCACGCGAGGTAAAAACCAACCACAGAGGTTTGCAGCAGACACGATAAGAGGCTCTCGTCAGAAGCATTTGGCTAATCGGGAGTAGCTTTTGGACCCGTGTCTAAGAGAAGATATATTATGAGTGGTGGATAGGAGGTTTACAGTGGCTGACTCAGTGGTGAGCACTGCTGTCTTCCAGCCTCAGCGACACTGGTTCAAGTTCATCTTCGGGCGACTATCTGCACATGAACATTCTTTCCGTGCCTGCCTGGGTTTCCTCAACATAGGAAAGATATGACGTCATTTGGCTATGGGAAATGCAGAGTTACAGGAATCGGGTAGACGTGTGAGCTTGAGTAAAATGATCTTCGCATGTTTCATGTGTTCTTCTTCGGCTGAATTGCCTGTTCCCACATTGTCGGGATTCTATTAGAACAACGTTGATCTCAGGGATGAAGGACTTGTCGTCTCAGAACTTATTTTTTTAAAACAATCACAGTTTCCATGCAAACATGCGCTCTCAAGTCAATCCCTTGAACAATATAAGGCGTGGAGGAGCGTTCTTCAAAGGAAATCATGAAGACAATGTGAACATATTAGATCGCTTTAGCGCACAAAGTTAAGG
>NW_025124881.1:0-1085 GCF_004010195.1 Chiloscyllium plagiosum | reverse complement strand
ATTCAGATAACCAGATAAATGGTCGATGAAATTAACACTGATAAATGTGGGATGGTGCATGTCAGAAGTAATAAGACAAGTGAGTACTCAATCTATGAATGGGGAGGGCTAAATTTACTCGTTTTTCCTTTGCAGCAGGGGAAGGTTGAGAAGGGAAAATGGTACAGGTGTACAAGTGCATAAGGGATATGGAGAGGCTGAACAGACAGAAGCTGTATCCCTTAGTCAAAGGGGCAATAACAAAGGGACGCATTTTTGAAGTGAAAGGCAGGGAATTGAGAGAGGATTTGTGGAATGTGTTTCGCACTGAGACGGTGGTATGAATCTGAAATGCATTGTCTCGTTGGTTCGTTGAGGGAGGTAACCTCACAAACGTTTAAAAAGCCTTTGGATGTGCACTTGCTGGTGCAGATGTGATGGGCCTTTTCTTTGTTGCATGATTCTATGCGGTGGCAGCCATGAAAACTCTAATATATTCTGAGGTAGTAAGCAATGGCAGTTGCTGGTTTGTTCCTTTGACTGGACTCAGTAAGTGGTGAGATTACAAACCAACATCATCTCATACAAGTTCTCACAATGCACTTACTCAACCTAGGACATCGCTGGGAACATCCAGGATAATTCACATGCTCAGTGCAAGCATTGTCCAACAATAGCACGAGCACTTTGCCCACAATTATTATAGCTACAGCAATATCATGGACATAGCTTCTCCTTTAATATAATGCATACTTTTAGCTATAAGGGTTCTAATTCTCTGAAGCATAATAAATTCCTTCCCAGGTATTCACTTTGACAAAAAGCAAGCTTTCCTGGTTTTTGGAGCCAATTATTTATAACAGAATTCCCCACCCCACTACACCCCGACCTCTTTCCCCTTTAATATTTTCTTGTGCACAATCTTCCTGATCTCACACATCTCAATACCTCACAGCCCCCACACTCCCCATCCTTATTTGTGAATCCCTGATAAACCTGCCCCAGACTTTTAGCTATGAGGGTTCTAGTTCTCTGAAGCATAATAAATTCCTTCCCAGGTATTCACTTTGACAAAAAAACAGGCTTTCCTCGTTTTTGGAGCCAGT
>NW_025124880.1:0-1085 GCF_004010195.1 Chiloscyllium plagiosum | reverse complement strand
TATATGAGAGTATTAACAGAATACTGCGGGGTCTATATATGTTCCACTCTGTTTACGAAAGGAGGCAGTTATAAAATAACAGTCGGGTGGGCATGTTTCTCGATACTTTAACCCAAAGTATGACACTCATTGACCAATGTGAGGCTAATGTAAGAGCCCTGCGACCTAATCCTTTCATAACCTTGAGACAGAGCATTGAGACTACTGCTCAGCAACAGGCCGAAGAAATTCTGTCCCTATAGGCCTCGGACCGAGGGATAAGAGAAGGTCATTCAGTCTATATTAACCTGTTGCTATTTGAAAAGTTTGAAATCTAGAATAGTGGGACATATTGCCAACAGAATCATTCAAAACAAAGAGATGTGTCGCTGCAGCTGTATGAGGTGTTACTGAGAGGGCACCTGGAGTACATTGTGCTGCTTGTGTTTCTGTAACTGAGAAGGGATGGACCTCCATCAGATACTGTTTCACGGCTGCTCGTAGTCCACAGGTTGCTATATTATTTGATGTCTCGGGTCTGTTACACAAGGACAGGAGGAGGCCATTCAGCCTTTCTAGTCTATTACAGAGGGCCACTAGGAGCTCATTCAGCCTCTCGAGCCTGTTACAGAGGGGCAGGAAGTGTTTATTTAACTTTCAAGTCTGCTATGCATAAATATTAGTTTTAAATTCGTTTGGAATAGGAAAGACCTGATGTAAACAATAAAGTTCTAACTTTGAACAAGGCCAATTTTGAAAGTGTTAGGTGAGCCCTGTGAAAGGCTGATTGGAATACCCTATTCACACGTAAAGTGATGGTTGGAAAATGCAAAGCCATCAAAACTTGGTTTCAGAGTGTCCAGAGCCAACGTGTTCCTATTCGTGAGAGGGGCAAGGCTGGTGGGTACAGGGAGTACTGGATGGCGAGATATATTGATGCTCTGGTAAAGGTAAGGAAGGAGGTATATGTCAGGTAAACAGAGCTGATATCAAGTAAATCCCGAGAGGAGTATAAGGGCAGTAAGTGTACAGTCAAGACGGAAATCCGGCCAGAAAAATGTGGACATGAGATAGCTTTAGAAATAGGGTTAACGAGGCATTGAAGT
>NW_025124879.1:0-1085 GCF_004010195.1 Chiloscyllium plagiosum | reverse complement strand
ATGGCGGATGGAGGTGTAGAGGGATTGGATATGCTACTCTATCCACACCCCCACCCTCCTCTAGCTTATCTCTCCACACTTCAGGGTCTCTGCCTTTATTCCTGATGAAGCGATTTCGAAGCTCCTCGGATGCTGCCTGAATTGCTGTGCTCTTCCAGCACCACTGATCCAGCTTTTCCCTTCACTCAATCAGAGACATATTGGATTCTTGAGATCACACTTTTCAAAGCTTCCCATTTGCCAGTCATTCTTTTTCCTTCACACAGACTCACCCAGTTGATGGGAGCATGATGTGGTGTAGCCGGTGTTGGACTGGGATGAACAACCTTAAAAATCTCACAAAACCAGCTTACAGTCCAAAAAGTTTATTTGGAAGCACTAGATGTCAGAGCACTGCTTCATCAGGTGGAGCACAATCATAAGGCACAGAATTTATAACAACAGGATAGCAGTCTCATGGAATGTAATATCAAACACATTTAGTTTAAGTTTTCATCTTTAAGAATGATTACCTGCACTTCAAAAGCTGGTGCTTTGAAATAAACCTGTTGGACTATAACTGGTGTTGTGTGATTTTTAATTCACCCAATCAACCTCTTCTCAATCCTGCCAAATGGCCCCAAAAGTGGTCCTACTCCAGTTTAAGACCTTAATATATGGACCTGCCTGATTTTTTTCAATAACTATGTTAAACTAAGACAGCTGTGGTCACTGGACATAAAGTGCTCTCCGACTGCCACTTCAGTCATTTGCCCGACCCCATTTTCTGAGGGGAGATCTTGTTTGAAGCCGCCTGAGTAGAGTGCAGCCCTCTACATATTGATCTCGGAAACTTTCTTCGACAAATTACACCCCATATGGGCCTTTTATACTCTGGGTGGTCCAGTCAATACAGGGGAAGTTAAAATCTCCAACCAATACTGCCCTATTTCTTTCGGTTACCTGCAATCTCTCTTCACATCTGCTCCTCTAGTACCCGCTGGCTATTTGGGGGTCCAGAACAATATCCCAGCAGACTGACCATCCTTTTTTTGTTTGTAATTTCTAAACATATGGCCTCATTTGATCACCCCGAAAAAGTATCC
>NW_025124878.1:0-1085 GCF_004010195.1 Chiloscyllium plagiosum | reverse complement strand
TTCCCAAGACGTCACCATTGATTTCTCCAAATTCCCAAGCCTGAATGCCATTCACGACCGTAAATACAGAAGAGAAAGATTTATAGAGGACTTCGTGCATCTCCTGTGATTCTGCACTTACATGTCGACTTTGTTCTTTGAGATGTCTTATTCAATCACGAGTTATTTTTTTTTTAATTTTCATATATTTTATCTACCTCTTCGGATTCACCCTAATTTTCCCAGCCAAGTCAAACTCATGCTCCTCTTTCATCCTCCTGATTTCCTTCTTCAGCATACCTCCAGGGATTACCTTGATCTGAGCTGCCTGTGTATGAGCCATGCTTCCTTCATTTTTTTCTGTTCAAAGCCTTAAAATCACTTGTCATCTGATGTTCCTTATTTCTGCTATCCTTGATATTCACCCACGCAAAAACATTCAGACTTTAAACTCTAGCTGTCTCATTTTTAAAGGCCTCCCACTTAATGGTAAACCCTTTCCCTTTCAGTTCGGAAATAACGACAGTCAACTCCTCATTTGAAATGTAAGCATTTTGTCCTGCAACTTCCAGATAGCAACTGTGCTGACAGACTGCAAATCACTTTAACATTTTCGCATCTTAAAGGTTTGGACATGGCATAAAATACCACATGGTAAACTCCAAAGGACAGCGGCAACTATCAACATTTTTGGAAAAATATTCTGACTTTATTATGGAAGAACGTAAATATAGAAAAGGTTAGAGAGAGCCGGTTTGAACAGATAATGATTCAATAAAGAGGTCTTGATGGGTGAAGTGAACAGAAAGATATTGGTGTTTGGAGCACACTAGCTAAACTCTGCATGTGTTCGAATACATTGGCGGGTTCAATGGAAATTTCGTTTATTTTTTCAATGCAGAGATTGAAAAGCTTGGGCACAATGGAGCCGGGCACCTCGAACGCAAAAAATAAACCTCTGCATGTACATCAAGTGTTTAGGGAGGCAATATGAATTTTGAAATTGTTTGAAACCAAATGCATTCAGAAGAAGGCAGGTTTTTGCACAGTTTATCAGGGTAATGGTGCGACAGTTTCGAGAGAATGTGGGCATAATGACGTCAAAA
>NW_025124877.1:0-1085 GCF_004010195.1 Chiloscyllium plagiosum | reverse complement strand
CCCTGAGCTGAATCACACAATGACGTTATTCTAACCCAAGCTGGACGAAATGAGGTCTATTTGAACAGTGACTGAACTGTACGACTCCATCGCATTCCCTGATCCATGTAGGTACATCACTGTTGTTGTTGAACACCCAACCATTTCTTTCGGAATAAATAGCGCCACTAGATTTAAAGATGCGTTTATATGTTCCCGTATACTTTTATAATACAACTTGCAATATCTTCACAATATCTGCATTTAAATGAAAGCATCTTATTCTTAAATTAGCTCCCCAGTCTTATTCTCCCATAGAAGATAAAATGTCAATCAGGTATTCACCATCTCAAAATCTTATATGGTCAATAAGAACATTTCTCATTCTCAGGCCTAAGCTTCGAATCGTACAGAACACAATGCCTTCATTGCAAGAACGAGTAAAGAGAAACATCTTTGAAAAGTTTCAAAAACACTTTGTTTTTCACTTTAGTGGAATTACAACCACACACAGNTCTTTATCAAGAAAAAAGTATCACTTAATTTGTTTTCAAAATCACGTGCTGCATCTACAAACTAAGTTGTTGCGATTTATCGACCAGGACACGTAAATCCCTTTGTACCACCGAGTTCTGCAAGCTGCCTCCAATTACACAATATAATGTTGTTTTATGATTCGTACAAAACACAAACTTCACATCACCCACCTCGTACATTTGTTTTTTTTGCTGAAGGTTTGCTCACAACCCTCCCATGCCTGTATCCCATTGCAGACACTGTGTCTCTACTTGACATCTTATTAAATGACTATCCTGGTGTGAGGGCAAATTGAGCTCCAATCCATTCGGTCCCATCATCCAAATCATTATTCTAGATTGTAAACCGTTGATAAACTCATACTGATCCACGAGGAATTTCACTAGTGACAGCTGTCCAATCTGAAAATAAGTAATTATCTCTATTCTGTGTTTCCTGGTAGCTGACCAGTACTCCCTGTTCCTGTGTAGCAGCCTAGATATGTTGCATGGCTTCCTGCTATGCTGGGTAGCTGTTTGTCGATTTAGGGTGGTGACGGAGGGTTGTGTCTGTGTATATCTGTTTAATGG
>NW_025124876.1:0-1085 GCF_004010195.1 Chiloscyllium plagiosum | reverse complement strand
TCAAACCCCTCTTAACATTTTTAGCAGCCAGTTATCTCACATTTAATTTAAACAAACATAAGTCATCGAAATTAAACAAGTTGTATCACTGATGTTTTATGTAAAGATCTTGGACACGAACGTGCAAATGTTTGAATATATTTTGTTTTCTTTTCATCCCTCAAATCTATTCAAATCTCAGACTGTGTGTATGTGCATGTGTGTGTGTCTGTGTGTGTATGTGTATAAGTATGTGTGTGTGTGCTTGCATGAGTGTGTCTATGTGTGTATGCATGTGCGTGTGTATGTGTGTATATGTGTGTGCATTTTGTGAATAATTCTCTGTAACTGGACTGAGATGAAAGAATGAGATGTAATCACATTCCCATATGAAAGAGTAAATGTGCAACGTTCCCAAGCTTTCTGATATAAAAAAAAATGTAAAAACCTCCTTTATTCACGGATTGGGAAAGTGAAAAAATGATGTTCATGGACCGAACAGTAGTAATGTAATGAACCTTTACTGGGATCATTGAACGACTAAATATTTCGTTCTCTTTTGAGAGTTTAAATTCAGCTTTTGTTTTCAATTCTATGTTACATACATTTTTATCAATATGCAATCAACATCGGTGAAAAAAACAGAAGTTGCTGGAAATGCTCAGTAGTTCTGTCAGAATCTCATGTGAGTAAGCAGATTCAATATAATGTAGAGGAATGGATCTGGGTTGTTTGTGTTTTGCCAATAGTGGTCAGCGATGTGCCGCTTAGGTACATTAGTCAGGGGTAAATGCAGAGTAACAGAGTAGGGGAATGGGTCAGAATGGGTTACTCTTCAAAGGGTCAGCGTGGACGTGTTGTTTGAAATAGCTTGTTTCCCCACCGTATGGATTCTATGATTTCTTCATAAAAATGATGGGCGGTGCCTGGATCAAGAATGTCTCCAAGCATGCTCAGTGCATATTGAAGTGGGAGGGTGAACAGACAGCGGTCGTGGTTCACAATGTTACCAATGACATCGGTAAGAAGAATGAAAGGTTGAAAGGCCCTGCAAAGGAAGTTCGGGGAGTTAGGGGTAAGTTTAAAAGCAGGATCTCCAAGGTTGT
>NW_025124875.1:0-1085 GCF_004010195.1 Chiloscyllium plagiosum | reverse complement strand
TGTGCAGTGATGTAATACTGATCTCTGTGCAGTGATGGGATACTGATATCTGTGCAGTGATGGGATACTGATCTCTGTGCAGTGATATAATACTGATCTCTGTGCAGTGATGGGATACTGATCTCTGTGCAGTGATGGGATACTGATCTCTGAGCAGTGAAGGCATACTGATCTCTGTGCAGTGAAGGGATACTGAACTTTGTGCAGTGATGGGATACTGAACTTTGTGCAGTGATGAGATACTGACCTCTGTGCAGTGTTGGGATACTGATCTCCGTGCAGTGATGGGTTACTGATCTCTGTGCAGTGATGGGATACTGATCGCTGTGCAGTGATGGGATTCTGATCTCTGTGTGGGGCTGGGATACTGGGCTCTGTGCAGCGATGGGATACTGATCTCTGTGGAGTGAAGGGATACTGAACTTTGTGCAGTGATGAGATCCTGACCTCTGTGCAGTGATGGGTTACTAACGTCTGTGCAGTGATGGGATACTGGTTTCTGTGCACTGATGGGATACTGATCTCTGTGCAGTGATGGGATACTGGGATCTGTGCACTGATGTGATACTGATCTCTGTGCACTGATGGGATACTGATCTCTGTGCAGTGAAGGGACATTGGGCTCTGTGCAGTAATGGGATACTGACCTCTGTGCAGTAATGGGATTCTGAACTTTGTTCAGTGATGAGATACTGACCTCTGTGCAGTGTTGGGATACTGATCTCTGTGCAGTGATGGGTTACTGATCTCTGTGCAGTGATGGGATACTGATCTCTGTGCAGTGATGGGTTACTGACCTCTGTGCAGTGTTGGGATACTGATCTCTGTGCAGTGATGGGTTACTGATCTCTGTGCAGTGATGGGATACTGAACTCTGTGTGGGGATGGGATACTGGGCTCTGTGCAGCGATGGGATACTGATCTCTGTTCACTGATGGGATATTGATCTCTGTGCAGTGATGGGATACTGGGCTCTGTGCAGTGATGGGTTACTAACCTCTGTGCAGTGATGGGATACTGACCTCTGTGCAGTGATGGGATACTGATCTCTATGCAGTGATGGGATACTGAACTCTGTGCAGTGA
>NW_025124874.1:0-1085 GCF_004010195.1 Chiloscyllium plagiosum | reverse complement strand
CTGGATACACTTCAATTGACATGGCGCAGGAAATATTGGGTTGATGGAAAGTACCCTGAGTCATTTCAATCTGAACTGAAATAGTTTTCGGCAGCATACATCTTTGTGGATTGAGGGAGGATCTTACCCAGGGAATTGTCACAATTGTAAATAAACATTTTGCAAAGACTCAGCTCGTGTGGGAGTATCTGTGCATTATGAAATTGACTAAATATCATTGCACTCTGACATTTCTCATATTCTGACACTGCAGTCGGTTACTTTTCTGGAAGGATATTTTAACTTTTTTTTGTGTGTTATTCAATTTCCTGCAAGCTTGTTCTGGTCTGGTCATTGATGTAATATAAACAACCAGAAATTAGCATGAAGTTAGGATTCGGTTCGAGGTTCTGTCGAATTACGGAAGAACAACAGGAGAGTAGAGGTGAAATTTGTCAGAACAGCAGCGATCAAATTGAGTGGACGGGCAGACAAAGGGTGAAAGGAGGCTTCATGGGGATAAATGTGCTTTCTTTGTAAATGAAACGTACCGCGTCACAAAATGGTGACAATTGAAGTCAAGCATTGTGGGTGATAATATTTGCTGGTTTTGTGAATGTCTCACGTGCACTGACAGGAATGGAGTGTATAAGTCCTTCGACACAGAGTGAGGCAGGGAGAATGTAAACACAGCAAGCTCCAAAAAAACAGAAATATTTCTTCTTTTCTGAACTTCAGTCCTGGACTGACTAAGATGACCTTTGCAAAATTATTTTACATCATGTCAGAGGAGGATTTACAGATTCGAACACGGAAACCAAATTATGTATCAAGATTAAATCATGCCACTTTATTCGTTAAGACAAAAGCAACATGGAAGTTTTACCTTCTGACTCGCAGTAATTCTTGCACAATATCATAAATTTGTTTCCCATGAAACGGGAACAGCTGCTCTTCCGCTAACTTCCTGAACGTATTAAAACCTTGGTATGTTGAACAAATCACACCTGAATCGTTTTTGATGTCTGTAGAACAACTTCAACTTCTCCACCCTGAACTTAGATATAATATTTCGTATTTCTTTGACTGTTCTGATAAATCTCCTT
>NW_025124873.1:0-1085 GCF_004010195.1 Chiloscyllium plagiosum | reverse complement strand
CTGATCACTGCCACAGCTGATGACCCACTGATCATCACCAGAGCTGATGACCCACTGATCACTGCCACAGCTGTGGATCCACTGATCACTGCCACAGCTGTGGACCCAGTGATGACTGCCACATCTGTGTACCCACTGACGACTGCCACAGCTGATGACCCACTGATCACTGCCACAGCTGTGGACCGACAGACCACTGCCACAGCTGATGACCCACTGATCACCGCCACAGCTGTTGAGCCACTGATCGCTGCCACAGCTGTGCATCCACTGATCACTGCCACAGCTGTGGAACCACTGATCTCTGCCACAGCTGATGAGCCACTGATCACCACCACAGCTGATGTCCCACTGATCACTGCCACAGCTGTGAATCCACTGATCACTGCCACAGCTGTGGACCCACTGATCACTGCCACAGCTGATGTCAGACTGATCACTGCCACAGCTGATGACCCACTGATCGCTGCCACAGCTGCGGATCCACTTATCACCGCCACAGCTGAGGAGACACTGAACACTGCCACAGCTGATGACCCATTGATAAGTGCCACAGCTGTGGACCCACTGATCACTGCCACAGCTGATGACCCACTGATCAATGCCACAGCTGATGTCTCACTGATCACTGCCACAGCTGATGACCCACTGATTGCTGCCACAGATGATCACCCACTGATCACTGCAACAACTGTGGACCCACTGATCACTGCCACAGCTGTGGACCCACTGATCTCTGCCACAGCTGATGAGCCACTGATCACCACCACAGCTGATGTCCCACTAATCGGTGCCACAGCTGATGACCCACTGATCACCGCCACAGCTTAAGACCCACTGATCATCACCACAGCTGATGACCCACTGATCACTGCCACAGCTGTGGATCCACTGATCACTGCCACAGCTGTGGACCCACTGATGACTGCCACATCTGTGGACCCACTGATCACTGACACAGCTGATGACCCACTGATCACCGCCACAACTGTGGAGCCACTTTTCACCGCCACAGCTGATGTCAGACTGATCACCGCCACAGCTGATGAGCTACTGATCGCTGCCACAGCTGTGGATCCACTGAT
>NW_025124872.1:0-1085 GCF_004010195.1 Chiloscyllium plagiosum | reverse complement strand
TTATTCCTTGCCCTCTCCTACCACTTCTTCCCAAACCGTACATTTGAATCCTATCATTCAGAATCACCACCAACAATGTACCCATCACACAAGTCAGACTCACAGGTCTATAATTCCCAGGCTTCTCCTTACATCCCTTCTTAAAATAATGGCAAAATATTACCCATTATCTGATCATCCAGCACCTCACCATAGTTACAGATGATACAAATATTTCTGCAAGGGGCACCACAATATCCTCCTTAACCTCCCACAGTGTCCTGGGATACACAAGATCAGGTCTCTGAGATTATCCAACTTTGTTTTCAAAGACCTCCAGCATTTCCTCTTATGTAATGTGAACTATTTTCAAAACATCAATATTCATTTTCCTGAGTTTGCCTGCTTCCCTGTAAAAACTGATGTGAAAATTCATTTTCTGCCTCGCGTCTTCTGAAATTCAAAGAGAACTGCAGAGGTGAACTGGATTTGCTGGTAACAAAATGGCCCATGTCTGCTCCCACAAAATGGCTGACAAATGTCTACCCTTAGTACATTGTCATGAATGGCTGTGAGTAATCTATTTTGTCCAGGGAAAATCAGGGTATTTCTGAAAACTGACTAACTTTCACACACAGGCATAAATGTTTTGGTTCCATGTATCTATGCTGGAAGTCTTTGAAAACAGACCTAAGCTTAACTAACTAGAACAGAAAGCATTCTTACAAATCTTATAGCAACTAGTTAAAACTAAATGTCTTTGGTATTTTTAACACACATAATTAGGACAATGGGAAATCTAAGAGGAAAAACAGAATTTCATAAAGAAAGCACACGAGATACAACTGACTCACAGATAAAGCCAACCTGAGAGGCCTGAAGGAGTCTAGCAATTAAATTTGGAATGTGAATGAGGAGCATGCATAGAAAGATGGCAAGGATGAGTGATGAAAGTGTCTGTTCAATGCCATGAGGCCATGGGAAGCTGAGGCCTTTTAAAGGAATGCCTGTCATTAATTCGGTGTCTTATAGGATTGGGTTTACAAATTATGAGGGAGGATCAAAGTGATCATGTTGTATGCAATTGTTATCAGCAAATTTATAAA
>NW_025124871.1:0-1085 GCF_004010195.1 Chiloscyllium plagiosum | reverse complement strand
ACTCAGTAGTATCTGGTGGCAAATGCTAACTTACGAACTTAATTTATCTTGTCTAACTAGTTGCAGACATGGTAAGGTTAACAATCCAAACTGCAAGGGATAGGGAAAATATTTCTCCATGATTGTTTGCAATAACTAGAAAATATGTTTGATCTTTTGTATAATTCGTATTTCATTTGATAATATATTCTCAAAGGCAGTTACTGGAGAACACAGAGTTCCTGTGAAGTTATGTGGATATTTCCTTCTGCATCCAGGAACCATGTCGCAAACCTCATTCCAGGCACTAGTTACCCCAGTAAGTTTAACCCATAAAATATGTATTACATCCAGAAGTTGGAAGGTGGTGTTCTTTCTCACACAGCGACATTTGCAGTCATAATTTTATGAATTCTCGTGAAGCCCTGCTGCTTGAACTGAGAGTTGGAGTCAAACATGACGATTGGCAGCACCAAAGGTGGCATGCTACTGACAGTAGCTAATACAGAAGTTGCTGCGTGCTCACAAACCATTATTGAAATGGCATGATCCCAGGTGCTAACAGAAACAGTCTAGATTAGAGTGGTGCTGGAAAAGCACAGCAGGTCAGGCAGCATCTAAGGAGAGGAAAATCGACGTTTCGGGCAAAAGCCCTTCATCAGGAATCAACAGAGTGAAGACAGAGCAGCGACCTTTTCTTTGCTGCCATTAGTGGTGGGTATTGCTGAGCCTGTCCTAAAGAGATTTGCCGGCCAAAACCCACTGTGGGAGTTGAGGAGTTCTATTATTCACAACTCAGACTGACATGAGTGGCTCTCAGTTGGTGACTTAATTTGCCCCCACTGATAAGATAATATAATGGTGCAGAAGGGAGTTGGGCTTTCCTCCTGAACTCCCCTCCACTTGGCCTGACTCATGGCAATCTTGGCAAATGCCAGTTGACTTGGAAAATTCAACCCTGTATGTACAGACAGTGCCAAAGGTCTTCATTGGAGACATTGGAAAATTGGTTGCCTGCTCTCTATTTGAGCCTAGGGCTCTTTAGTTGAAATATTTCAAGACGTTGCAACAAATATAAAGCATTGAAGAAATGAATTTGTTGCATC
>NW_025124870.1:0-1085 GCF_004010195.1 Chiloscyllium plagiosum | reverse complement strand
AGGGAGTGCCGCACTGTCGGAGGGTCAGTGCTATCTCACTAACTGCACCTCCTGTGTTCACATCCAAATGCATTGTGGTCTTCGTCCATTGTTCCCCAGAGCCACCCAATGATATTTTCCCTTGAGTGCCTCTATTCTGAGTGATGGCGAGGGACCCTGGAAGATCCAATGATAGTGAAGGAGACTGTGTTATCAAAAGGTGTAAAATCAAAAGGCCATTGCCCTGTTTCTTCAGGAGAATATAACACGTGTTCCCCCCCCAACAGGAGAGCTGACCCAGGTGGATGCTGGGGGGGACCAGATTTTGGTTGGAGTGGACAGACGCAATGATGTCTTCTGCTCCAACAAGGTGGCCGCAGTCTCAGCGGTCAATCACAACAGTCCGAGGTACAAGGTCATCCGGGGGAAGATGAAGTACTACTCGTGCGGGCCCCAAACCTGCTGGGGGGTCAATCCGGCCGGTCGCGTCTTCTGCCGGCTGAACGTCCACGCCAATTCGTGCACCGGCTCTCATTGGCGGAGGGTTGACGGCCGTTTCCTGATGGTGGAGGTCGGCACAGACGGCACTGTCTACGGCGTAGACAGCCGAGGTCGGGTCTTTCGCAGGTACGGCAGTCCGAGTGCGGCGACATCGGGGGGGAGGGGGTGCGGGAAGGGGAGGGGTTCCATTCCGAAAGCAGGTGACGCCCCCCTCCCCCCTCCCCCCCCCGTCCCGATCGCGAATGAGCGGGTCCGGCCTGTACTCCATTCGGAAACGCAGGCCTTTCGGCCCACCCATGTCTGCGTGAACCGTGATACTGTCCCAAACTATCCCTGCCCACCGTCTGAATCCCGCTATTCCCTGTCCTGTCCGTGTGTCTGTCTAAAAGCTGCTGGAACCTTCCAGTCATAAGCTGCTTCACCAACTCCCCGTGACCAAACAGCGACCACCCTCTGGGTCAAATACTTCCCTCACACAAACAAGGCAAGTTTATCCAATCTCTCCTGATAGAGAACACACTCCAGTCCAGGCACAATCCTGGGAGAAAGTGAGGACTGCTGGAGTTCATCCCAAGAACTCAGATTTCTCCAGTTACCTCATTTCC
>NW_025124869.1:0-1085 GCF_004010195.1 Chiloscyllium plagiosum | reverse complement strand
CATTTCATCACCATATTAGGTAACATCATCAGTGAGCCTCCAGATGAAGGACTGGTGTTAGTGACCCACTTTCTATGTATGTGTTTAGGTTTCCTTGGGTTAGTGATGTCATTTCCTGCGGCGATGTTATTTCCAGTCCTTTTTCTCAGAGGGAGATAAATGGAGTCCAAGTCAGTGTGTTTGTCTATAGAGTTCCAGTTGATATGCCATGCTTCTAGGAATTCTCTAACACTATGTCACCAACACCAGTGCTTCATCTGGAGGCTCACTGATGATGTTACCTAGTCTGGTGATGAATCATCTGAAAACAATCCTTCCGGCTCAGCAAGCAAACTTATATCCAGAACCTCAACTTGAGCTACAAAACTTGTCGAGTCCAGTGTTACAGCTGCAGAAAAGGTAGTGAGCGATCAGAATCAGTTATTTTCTGATTGTTAAGTGGTTCGAATCACCCCAGATCCCTTGTTCTTGATGCTAGACTTATTTAGGGAATATGCATGAAGAGGGCAGTAGACAGGTATTTCAGGGTAAAAGAATATCTGCATTTATTTAAATACAAGAAATATAGGTAAATGCAATAAATAAGGAAATTTACAAACAATTATGCAGAAAACAGTAATACAATTCAATGTACTATTTGCTAGATTAAACATTATTAGAGCCTTATCCCACTGACACACAGAGAAAACAACAGTCTGAACTACAGAGTCTTTAATTAGAATTCCTACCCTGGGGTCTCCCACCTTCCTCTCCCTGGTAGCTAGGTCAGAACTTTGGAGTGTCAGGAGATTAAGCTCACCACTGTGAAAACATGGTTTTGAAGTACACCCAGCTGTTCCCTTTTGCCATACTTGGAGCTTGAATGAAAACTTCGGACTGCATGGGGTTTTCAGTTTGGGTCAAATCTGCTGATGCGGTTAGGTGCCTATTGGATCTATCAGGTAAGGAGCTGATTTTCTTTATTTTCTGCTGTTTTTGTTGGCCTGGTTTTCACTTAGAATGTGTCTGAAGCTTGATGGTGTTGGTCAGTTTGCATAGTTTGTCAGTTCTTTGTTCAGCTGATCGTGGTCTGGTGCAGTTGGTTC
>NW_025124868.1:0-1085 GCF_004010195.1 Chiloscyllium plagiosum | reverse complement strand
ATGTTAATAAATGCGAAGTCATCCATTTTGGTCAGAGTAACAGTAAAACAGATTATTACTTGAATGGTAAAACGTTGCAGCTTGCTGCTGTACAGAGGGACCTGGATGTCCTTGTGCATGAATCACAGAGGGTCGGTCTGCAGGTACAAGTTATTAGGAAGGCAAATGGAATTTTGTCCTTGATTGCGAAAGGGATTGAGTTTAAAAGCAGAGAGATAATGTTGCACCTATACAAGGTACTGGTGAGGCCACACCTGGAGTACTGTGTGCAGTTTTGTCTCCTTACTGACAGTGGAGGGGGTGCAGAGGAGATTCACTAGATTGTTTCGAGCATTGAGGGGGTTGGTTTATGAGGAGAGACTGAGTGGATTAGGATTGTATTCATTGGGATTCAGAAGAATGAGGGGGGATCGTATAGAAACATGTAAAATTATGAACGGAATAGTTAAGATAGTTTTTGAGAAGATGTTTCCACTGGCAGGTAAAACTAGGATGAGAGGGCATAGCCCCAAGATTAGAGGGAACAGAATTAGGACTGAATTGAGAAGGAAGTTCTTCACCCAGAGGGTTGGTAAACTATGGAATTCCTTCACCAGGGAAGCAGTTGACACTAATTCAGTAAACGTTTTTAAAGTGAAGGGCGATATTATTTGAAAAATAAAGGAATGAAGGGATATGATGAGAGGGTGGGTAAATGGAGCTGAGGACATGATCTTATTGAATGGCAGAGCAGGCTTGAAGGGTCGGACGGCCTACTCCTGCTCCTAGTTCTTATGTCCTTATGATTGGATGGAGGAACAGCAATTATTTCTCTCACATTTTTTGAAACAGGTGTGTATTGTTTGTAACCATCCATTTCTTTGGAACCACTTCAATATCTCCAGAGAATTGAAAGATTATGGTCAATGCCTTTATCTTTCCTTCTCTCAGTAACTCATGTACATGCTGTCCAACGTGGGTACAAACCTTATTCCATTGGGGAACACTTTACTGAATTGTAAGGGGTTAACTGATCCTGTTTGTTCAGTGTCTGTAATTAATGTCAAACTCCTTGAATCATAGACGTCTCCCAGGAGGGTTTCCCT
>NW_025124867.1:0-1085 GCF_004010195.1 Chiloscyllium plagiosum | reverse complement strand
GCTCCTGAATGACCTACTCACCCCTCTTCCTACTTATGTCCTTGGTGCCAACGTGCACTACGACTTCTGGCTGCACACCCTCCCCCTTAAGGATTCTGAAGACACGGTCTGAGACATCTCGGACCCTGGCACCCGAGAGGCAACAAACCATCCGAGAGTCTCGCCCACGACAACAGAACCGCCTGTCCGTCCCTCAAACTGTAGAGTCTCCTATAACTAGCACTCTCCTCCTCTCCCCTTTCCCTTCTGAGCCTCAGAGCCTGACCTCGTGCCAGAGACCCGCTCACTACAGCTGACCCCTGCTCGGCCGTTCCCCCCAACAGTATCCAAAGCGGTATACTAATTGTTGAGGGGAACGACCACAGGGGATCCCCGCACTGCCTGCTTCCTCCCCTTCCCCATTCTAACTGTTACCCAGCTACCTCTGTTCTCTGGCGTAACTATGTTCCTGTAGCTTCTATCTATCACCCTCTCAGCCTCTCGAATAATCCTCAGTTCATCCAACTCCAGTTCCAGTTTCCTAACTCGTTCTGTGAGGAGCAGGATCTGACTGCATTTCCTGCAGGTGAAGTCGGCAGGAGTATCGGTTGTCACCTGTGCCTCAAACATCCTGCAGGAGGAACATTCCACTGCCTGCGGTGCCATTCTCTGCACTTCGTCTCCAAAACAAGAACACTGAGTAGCTTACCTGTGGACTTTAAAGTTAGGTTAGAGGAGGAGGATGGAAGAGAGCCCCTACTATGTAGGGCCTGGGGTCGAGAAGACACCCACGCAAATATCAATCACTTACTTTCCCGACTTGCTCTGCGCTCCAACTTCACTTCCGCCCCGATCGGGCCGCTCTTTGCTGTGAAAAAACCGTTGGCGTCGAGGTAAGTTCTTAAATATCAATCACTTACCTTCCCGACTAGCTCTGCGCTCCACCTTCACTTCCACCCAGCTCGCGCCGCTCTCTGCTGTGAAAACGCCGTTGGCGTCGAGGTAAGTTCTTAAATATCAATCACTTACCTTCCCGACTAGCTCTGTGCTCCAACTTCACTTCCGTCCAGCTTGCGCCGCTCTCTGCTGTGAATAGCAATCCTATG
>NW_025124866.1:0-1085 GCF_004010195.1 Chiloscyllium plagiosum | reverse complement strand
CTGACCCCTCTACCCTCACCCTCTCTCTCTCCCCCTCCCCCTGGTGCAGGTGGAGTTTGAGGAGGCGGTGGCTGAGCCGGATGGATCCTACAGTTTCCCCTCGGTGTGGAGTCTCAGTCGGAGAGCCTTCACGGTCTCGGGTTACTGGAGTTACAGGATGCTGACGGCCCTGTGCGGGGTGCCCATGGCCGTGCTCTGGGGTTTCCTGTACGCCTGTATCTCCTTCGCCCAGGTCTGGACGGCCGTGCCATGTCTGCGCTGTTTCCTACTGGAGATGGAGTGTCTGGCAGTCACCTTCCCGGTCTGCATCCGAGCAATCTGTGACCCCTTCTTCCACGCTGCGGGGGGACTGCTGCTCAGTATACGCCTGGCACTCAGGAAGGAGCCCTAGCAGCATTCACCAACCCCCCCTCCACACCCCCAAAACAAAAGCACAGGGCTCACAGCAGCAACAGACTCGTCACGCACATCGGCACTGGAATGCACGGACTACACTCCCTCCGAAAGGAATTGGACCCCAGGCCCGTATCTCGCAGTACCCCACACCTCCCAGGAAGATATCTGTACACTGACTGGTGTCTCTCAGTCCCCCCTCTCTCTCTCTCAGGGAGATATCTGTACACTGACTGGTGTCTCCCCTCTCTCTCTCTCAGGGAGATATCTGTACACTGACTGGTGTCCCTCAGTCCCCTCTCTCTCTCTCAGGGAGATATCTGTACACTGACTGGTGTCTCTCAGTCCCCTCTCCCTCTCAGGCAGATATCTGTAAACTGACCGGTGTCTCTCAGTCCCCTCTCTCTCTCCCAGGGTGATATCTGTACACTGACTGGTGTCTCTCAGTCCCCTCTCTCTCAGGGAAATATCTGTACACTGACTGGTGTCTCTCAGTCCCCCCTCTCTCTCAGGGAGATATCTGTACACTGACTGGTGTCTCTCAGTCCCCTCTCTCTCTCTCTCTCAGGCAGATATCTGTAAACTGACCGGTGTCTCTCAGTCCCCTCTCTCTCTCCCAGGGTGATATCTGTACACTGACTGGTGTCTCTCAGGCCCCCTTTCTCTCAGGGAGATATCTGTACACTGACTGG
>NW_025124865.1:0-1085 GCF_004010195.1 Chiloscyllium plagiosum | reverse complement strand
CCAGCACCTGCAGTTTATTGTTTTGTTATAGATTTGACTTGGGGAGCGAGAGGCAGCAACTGTGATCAACGAGGATAAAACTCCCCAACCACGGAAAACAAACCGGTTCTTTATACTTTGCAAAACACTACTGTAAATAAGAAATACGATTAAGCTAAGTGCAAGAAGGCATACCACCTGCCTTGTCTCAAACTGGCTACTCATCGTTGAGGACTAATCTGTCAGAATTGTGTTTGCTTTATTCCTTTGAGATCACAGTCCACAAATGTCCCAGTTCCAATTCCTGGGCCAGGCCGGGTTACCACATTGCAGTGGGGTAGGGAGCTTTGTGTCAGCCTGAAGTTTTTGTTAAGAGCATCATTGCAGGTTGAGGTTGACGGTTTTGACTAATAGTGTGTCATAAAACTTGGAGGAAATCCTTCTGAATGTATTGATTTACTGGACTGAGCCTGTTTACATGCAGCCCTGTTAGTATTGCTGTAATATTCTAAGTAAAGAATCATACAACACCAGGTTATAGTCCGACAGGTTTTATTGGAAACACACTAGCTGTTAAAGCGCTGCTCCTTCATCAGATGATTGTGGAGGGCACAATTCTAAGGCACAGAATTTATAGCAAAAATTTATAGTGTGATATTACTGAAATTATCCATTGAAAAATACCTTGGTTGTCTGTTCAGTGTTTCATCTGTTCGAATACCATGATAGTTTCATTTCTTTCATGTGTAAATCACAAAGCCTTTTTTAAAAAGTTGCATTCCTGACAGTGGCCCACCAAATCACTCATTGTATTAATCACTGCACAGTCTCAACAAAGGAATGAAACTGGATGGACCACATTACATCTTCCAATGTACTGGAAAATACAACAACACAATCAGTCCTCTTGACCCTGCAACGTCCGCCTTACTGTGGGCCAACAACAGCAGCAGAACTGTACTCCAGCCCAATCTGAAATCTCATGGCCTGGTATATCCCCCACTCAACCATTAACATCAAGCCAGGGGATCAATCCTGTTTCAATGGAGAGTTCCACAGGGCATGCCAGGAGCAATGATGGAAATGTGTTGCTGGAAAAGCGCAGC
>NW_025124864.1:0-1085 GCF_004010195.1 Chiloscyllium plagiosum | reverse complement strand
ATTGAGAAGCGATTTTCGTTTCTAACAGTTTGTGTGATACTGCACATTGTTTGTGGGTCTGGATTGTTTGTGGGATCCTGCACACAGTTTGTGGTTCTGGATTGTTTGTGGGATACTGCACATTGTTTGAGAGCCTGGATTGTTTGTGGGATACTGTACATGTTTGCGAGTCTGGATTGTTTGTGGGATACTGTACACTGTTTGAGAGCCTGGATTGTTTGTGGGATACTGCACATTGTTTGAGGCTTTGGAGTATTTGCAGGATACTGCATCCGGTTTGCATTGTTTATAGGATATTGCACACTGTTTGTGGGATACTGCACCCAGACTGTGGGTCTGGATTGTTTCGGGGTGTTCAGAGGCAGTAGCTGTGCCTGCCTGTCGGGGGCGCTGTTTCGGGGTGTTCACGGGCAGTAGCTGTGCCTGCCTGTCGGGGGCGCTGTTTACGGCGGGTCGGCGGTTGGACGATGGCGGAGGACAGTGAGTCGGCGGCAAGTCAGCAGAGCCTGGAGCTGGACGACCACGACACCTGCGGCATCGACGGAGACAACGAGGAGGAAAATGAGCAAACGCACAGGTAGTGGTCGGCGGGGAGGAGGCCGGGGGAGAGTCTCCCTGCGGTTGCCCGGGGATGTGTGTCTGGGGGAGTCGGGGCCCAGGGCCCGGCCTTGCCTGAGGCTCGGGGATTTGTGCGCTGTCTACAATTATCAGGTAAACCGTGAAGACATTGAGTCCCTGCACCGTGTATACATCGGGCTAGTAAATAAAGCGAGAGGATCTCGCCCCTGGACCATGCAGGTTGGCAGCTTGAATCTGCTGCGCCATGTGGGTTTGGCAGGTTAATTGTGGGAGGGAGGAGGAGGTAACTGGCTGGGCTCAGGTCTGGGGCATCTAGCCCCCCAACGCCTTATCTGAAGCTTGCAAGGTCAAGAAATCAGTAAAGTCTTTCCAGCCAGCATGTTACCAATTCCATCCTCCTCCTCAGTAACCTGCCCCTGCCTCCAGTCTGTTGTTTGTGTCGTGGAACTGACTACAATCTTCAACAAAAAAATGAAATTGCTGGAAAAACGTAGCAGGTCTGGCAA
>NW_025124863.1:0-1085 GCF_004010195.1 Chiloscyllium plagiosum | reverse complement strand
TGTTTGGGGGGGGTGTTAACTGTAATACTGTCTCATCAAAGTGATCACCATCTTCTTCCTTCTCAGTTCCACCCATTTCCCCTCAGTCGGTGATCCCTCGCGAACATCCTTACTGAATATTACTGTGATTTTTTCGCTCCTCTGTAGTCTCACTGCCCTTCCACCATTCCTATCGCTGCTGTATCCTGGTGCATTGAGCTGCCAATCTTGTCCCTCCTGCAGCCATCTTTCTGTAACAGCTATAATCCCAGTCCCAGGTAGGCATCCACCCACTGTGTTCATCTGCCTTTCCTGTCAGGGCTCTATTGTTGAAATAAATGTAGTTTAATCCATCAGTCTTCCCTCATTCCCCACCATGATTTCACTTCTGTACTATCCTCAGCCTTCCCTGCTGTCCAGCCCCGTGCCAGACCAGTTTAAATGCATTAATGCAGTAAATCTCCCCGGCCAGGATCTTGCTCCTCTCCAGTTCAGGTGCAACCTGTCCCTCTTGTACAGGTCACCTCTACCCCAGAAGAGATCCCATGGTCCAACAATGTGAACCCTTCTCCCATACACCAGTTCCTCAGCCATGCATTTGTCTGCCCTCTCCTCTGTTCTTACTCTCACTAACACGTGGTGCTGGAGTAATCCAGAGATCACTACCTGTGAGGTACTGCTTTGTAACCTCCTGCTGAACTCCTTATATTCACTCTGCAAGACCCCATCCCTTTGGTTCACTATGTCATTGGTGCCAATGTGTATACTGACCTCTGGCTGCTCAGGGACCCCATTGGGAAATTGCTGGATCCATTTTGAGACCCTAACACCAAAGAGACAACACAACCCCACCCCAAGATTCCCACTTGTGACTGCAGGAATGCCTGCCTGTTTTCCAGACTAGGCAGCACCCGATCACAGTTTCTCTCTCGGAGTTTGGCACATCCTCCCTTACAGCAGAGTGAGATGTAGTGCCAAGGTCCTGGCTGCTGCTGTTACTTTCTCCTGAGATGCTGTTACCAACAGTTTCAAAAACAGTCCACAGACAAACCTCGATTATCCAAAGGACAAGGGCAGAGAGTATTTCGTTCAGTTAATCGAATGCT
>NW_025124862.1:0-1085 GCF_004010195.1 Chiloscyllium plagiosum | reverse complement strand
ACTTCACCTTTAATTACTATTGGAACTGGGTTAAAAATCTCAACACCTGGTTATAGTCCAACAGGTTTAATTGGAAGCACTAGCTTTTGGAGCGACGCTCCTTCGTCAGGTGGATGCTCCTTCATCAGATGAAGGAGCGTTGCTCCAAAAGCTAGTGCTTCCAATTACACCTGTTGGACTATAACCTGGTGTTGTGTGATTTGTAACTTTGTACACCCCAGTCCAACACCGGCATCTCCAAATCATGACTACTGGAACTGGAGCAGATTTTTCCCCCAAACACAACATCTGAAGTCAGGAGACATTTAGAGCTAGAGAAAACATCTCGTACGGACTTGCAGTTGAAACTTGCTATGGTTTGTAGATGGCAAGATTATAACACACAGGAAATACTTCCTTCTGAGAGTGAAGTCTCTACACTGTCTCTGAGCAAGGCCGAAATGGTGTCAGTTTAAGATCTTCAAACAGTTGGATAGATTTGAGGGGCAGGAATTCAAAGGCTATGGAACCAGAGCAGATACAAGACGACCAGCTATGGTCTCAACTCGCTGGATAGCTTACTGCTCTTAAGTTCCTAAAAGAGCAGTGTAATTTTGAAAACAGGTGATTCTTAAAGAACTTGGAGAATTAATTTTCAAAATTTTCTTACCAAGCTGCTCTGTACAGTCCTTACTGGGCATCACAATATTGTCCAAGGTGACAGCTTTTTTTTTGTAAGCAAGCACATTCAGAATCTTAGAATTAAATTCCAAAGCATACTTTTCAAAAAAAAATCTCATACTGCAACAGAGTTCATTGTAAAACTAGGAGCTTCTCAGCAAAAGGTAGGAAAATAGCAGCCCTTACTGGTCACAGCAAAGGAAGCCTGCAGTTTCCTCTTGGGTTTTGTCCTTTGATCGCGAAATGGCGTCAGGTTCAAGAACTGTTCCTTCAAGTAGAGGGCTCGTTCCTCCTCAAACTGTTTTCTCTAAACCAGTACCATTCAAAAATAGAAAAGCTAATTGGAACAAGGGTTCTTTGAGGGATTCCTGACTTTGTAATTTAAATAAGCACCAGGTTCCTCACATCCCAGTCCCCTGCCCCAC
>NW_025124861.1:0-1085 GCF_004010195.1 Chiloscyllium plagiosum | reverse complement strand
AATCAAATCCAGAGTACTAGCTCAGAGGCAGGGACACTACTATACCCAGATTTTGGGTCATATTCTAAGTGTCAGCTTTCAGCTCGGTGTGGATTTATTATAATCAGGTTACTATTACTGAATTACACAAAACACTTTGTATTGTTAAACAAATGCAAGATATTTGTCTCAACTTAGGATATTGAGTGTACGTGCTGTGCCATCGAAATTAACTATGAACATCTTTAATTGCTATTATCTGTTGTATGCATAATTAGGGAAAGAAACCCTGCAGACACACTCTGCACTATGAAGGGTCTCGAATAGGTATTTATTACTAATCACCAGAGACGGAGAAAGACCATAATTTCTGGCCCCAAAACACCGATCAGTATTACCCAACTCTCACGTGTGTCTGCCCTCTACCTAAAACCATGAAATGACACCAGGCCGCTGATTACTGTCCAGCCTCCCCTCCCCACCCCCCGACTGTGTCTGCAATCTGTCCCTCCTCCCCCTAACCACACAAGGCAACCCAAGCTCAGGGTCTTTGTGAAAATCAAGGCCGGAGTGTGCAGGCCTCCTGGAGATGGGGAGGGTATTTTAAAATTAAATGGGGAAGGTGAGGAGGCAGTAATATCACACACTGGGCTGAGGGGTGACAGAAGGAGTTTAGTTTGGATTAATGCGAGGTATTGGATTTGGGAAATCAAACAAGAGATGTACCTATACAATTAAAAGTAGGGCCTTTGGCAGTGTTGTAGGACAGAGACCTAGGCCGTCAGGTATAATTCTTTACAATTTGCGTTTCATACAGATAGTGTGGTTAAGAAGGTGTTTTGCACACTTGTCTTCATTGGTCAGACCTTTTAGTATCGGAATTGGGACGTCATGTTGAGGTTGTACAGAACATTGGTGAGGCCTCTTCTGGAATACTGTGTCCAGTTGGTCACCCTGCCCGCTCATACCATAGGCACACCACCCTCTGGGTGAAAACGCTGCCCCTTAGGTCGCTTTTAAATGTTCCCTTCTCACCTTAAGCCTATGCCCTCTCGTTTTGGTCCCCTCTACCGTTAGAAAATACCTTGACTATTCACCCAGATATT
>NW_025124860.1:0-1085 GCF_004010195.1 Chiloscyllium plagiosum | reverse complement strand
CTTACTATTAAGGCTTTTACTTGCTCAATGCCAGGTTTGAATCAAAAGTTTAAGGAGATTTTATTCTGTTTCTAACTGTGTGCTGTACAGTCTCTGTAAGTGTTGCTGCAGTGTAGAGAGAGGTTGATTCAAGCCGAAAACAGTGCAGGGGAGAACCAATACTGGGAGTGTTTGGTGGGGACATGGTCATTGCAGTTTAATCTATCTCTAACACAGCACTGATCATGTTCTGTCAGCACTGAATGGGAATACAGCAGAGGCATTCAAAAAATAGAGAGCGTGTTACTCGTTATCTAAACCCAGGCTATCCCTGGCCTGGCAGTGTTTGATGGAGAAAGGGTCAAGTGAGCTTTAATCGAAGTCTAGGCTTGTGTTACATCCGCCCTGGGTGTGTTTGATGGGGACGTTACTCTATATCTGACCCTCCCCCAGTCCCTGCCCTGGGTGTGTTTGATGGGGACATTAGTCTATATCTGACCCTCCCCCAGTCCCTGCCCTGGGAGTGTTTGACGGGGACATTACTCTATATCTGACCCTCCCCCAGTCCCTGCTCTGGGAGTGTTTGATGGGGACGTTACTCTATATCTGACCCTCCCCCTGTCCCTGCCCTGGGAGTGTTTGATGGGGACATTACTCTATATCTGACCCTCCCCCAGTCCCTGCCCTGGGAGTGTTTGATGGGGACGTTACTCTATATCTGACCCTCCCCCAGTCCCTGCCCTGGGTGTGTTTGATGGGGACATTACTCTATATCTGACCCTCCCCCAGTCCCTGCCCTGGGAGTGTTTGATGGGGACGTTACTCTATATCTGACCCTCCCCCAGTCCCTGCTCTGGGTGCGTTTGATGGGGATGTAACTCTATATCTGACCCTCCCCCAGTCCCTGCCCTGGGTGCGTTTGATGGGGACATTACTCTATATCTGACCCTCCCCCTGTCCCTGCCCTGGGAGTGTTTGATGGGGAAGTTAGTCTGTATCTGACCCTCTGCCTGTCCCTGCCCTGGGTGTGTTTGATGGGGACATTACTCTATATCTGACCCTCCCCCAGTCCTTGCCCTGGGAGTGTTTGATGGGGACATTACTCT
>NW_025124859.1:0-1084 GCF_004010195.1 Chiloscyllium plagiosum | reverse complement strand
ATAACAGGAGATTTTTTGTCAAATTCAATTCCCGGGTCTCTCTTGGCCTTCTCCACAACAAGAGGTGTTACTCTCACTGTGGAATCTCCTAAATCGTTCCCAAGAACAAACCGAATTCAACAAATGACACTCTGCCAATCAATGCCACCGTTACATCGCCAGTCGTGAATTGGCAATCGATCCTGATCTTAAATAGAGGAATGCTAAATGTCTGTCCATCTGTCGCACACATTACCACTCTCTATGGTACGAGGTCCAGAAAATGCAAATGCGTTCATCTCTTAGTATTAGAGACTGGTTATATCTTGTAATTCTCAAAATTCTAACTATTACCCTTCTCCCCCTGGTCGTTCTGAGTAAACTTTACCTACAGAGACAAATACTTTAGAGATGTCAGGCATTAACTCCATACCAAGGCCCTGCTTATGATCTGCCCTCTCGTGCAGCTCCTCGAAATTTTTTGGGGTTTCATTTACGACTTTCACTGATGCCACTGGCTTAGCTTCTTTTACCACATCGTTTTCCACAGATTTCTTTTATTATGATTGGTGCTGTAACATTGCGTGTTCTACTTTACCACAATGGAAATACTTTAGGCCTTTCACCACATTTTCTTCCTCTTGAGCTTCCTTTTTAATCTGTGGTAAACATCTACCAATGCTCTCTATTGTTTACTTCGTAGTGTTGAATCTCCCCTTATCGCAACTTCTATCTATCAGAGGACGATATTCTTGTGAAAGCTAAACCTTGTCTTGTGCATCAACGCGTATTCATCCACCATCTTTGCTGCTCTTCTCACTTTCTGAACTTGCTTTACATCCACGTTAATTCGAAGCATCTCTGGAAGTGAGTTTTAAGCTCTTCCAGCAGAATAATCTCTCTTGTAGCCTCCTAAGTCTTACCTATTGTTAAGATGCCCACTTATCAATAGTACTGTGTTTAGTTCTTTCCAACAGAACAGAAGTCTGACTTTGTTCCTTCCTTATGTTTATGAAACGCTGTCTAATCGTTTCTGGTAGCAGTTCATTAGCTCTTCAAAAAGCCTGTTGATCTCTTCATCATCTTTTCACCCCTCATCTAACAG
>NW_025124858.1:0-1084 GCF_004010195.1 Chiloscyllium plagiosum | reverse complement strand
GAGGTAATAAATGTGTATAGTCTGCAAGATATTTCACAGAAAAGCAGGAGTGCCATCTGGAAGACGTAACAGATGTGTATAGTCTGCAAGACATTAGACAGTCAATCAGGAGTCACATCTGGAAGAGGTATTAGATATGTATAGTCTGCACGACATTACACAGACAATCAGGAGTGCCATCTGGAAGAGGTAATAGATGAGTATAGTCTGCAAGATATTGCACAGATAAGCAGGAGTGCCATCTGGAAGAGGTAACAGGTGTGTATAGTCTGCAAGACATTACACAGTCAATCAGGAGTCACATCTGGAAGAGGTATTAGATATGTATAGTCTGCACGACATTACACAGACAATCAGGAGTGCCATCTGGAAGAGGTAATGGATGAGTATAGTCTGCAAGATATTGCACAGATAAGAGGAGTGCCATCTGGAAGAGGTAACAGGTGTGTATAGTCTGCAAGACATTACACAGTCAATCAGGATTCACATCTGGAAGAGGTAATAGATGTGTATAGTCTGCAAGGCATTACACAGATAATCAGGAGTGACATCTCGAAGAGGTAATAGATGTGTATAGACTGCAAGATATTTAATAGATAATCAGGAGTGACATCTGGAAGAGGTAATGCATGTGTATAGTCTGCAAAACATTACACAGACAATCAGGAGTGCCATCTGGGAGAGGTAATACATGAGTAGAGTCTGCAAGATATTGCACAGATAAGCACGAGTGCCATCTGTAAGAGGTAACAGGTGTGTATAGTCTGCAAGACATTACACAGTCAATCAGGAGTCACATCTGGAAGAGGTATTAGATGTATATAGTCTGCAAGACATTACACAGACAATCAGGAGTGACATCTAGAAGAGGTAATAGATGTGTATCGTCTGCAAGACATTACACAGACAATCAGGAGTGACATCTGGAAGAGGTAGTAGATGTGTATAAAATGCAAGATATTACAGATAATCACGAGTGACATCTGGAAGAGGTAATAGATGTGCATAGTCTGCAAGACATAACACAGACAATCAGGAGTGAAATCTGGAGGAGGTAATAGATGTGTGTAGTCTCCAAGATATT
>NW_025124857.1:0-1084 GCF_004010195.1 Chiloscyllium plagiosum | reverse complement strand
TTTTCTTTTGCACTTTGTTTTCCAAAAGGAATGCATAGCTATTGCAATCCATGCATCGCCTATCAATGACACACCCCTCATCTTGTACACACTCCAGGAATTAATAGTCAGAGTATTATTATGAATGTGCTTTGCCATTCGATCTGTAGATTAAAATGATGATTATTGTAGCATCCTCGTTGCATGCATCTCCAATCTCCTGTCATCTCCTCTCTTATCAGTACTGTTTGGAGGCCTCCGAAGAACTTCCACAAATGTCTTCTGTCTTTTTTAACTTTCTCGATGCACCCATATCTGGGGTTCCTGCTCCAATACTTTTTCTCACTATTGAATTGATTCCATCTTTACAACAATATTCGTCAATATTTCTGTTTCTTCTGCTTTCCTTTGCTTTCTACTTTTTTTTTCTTTCATTTCCATCTGTGTTGTTCTAACTCCTGTCTCCCAGTTCTGGTTCCCATCTCCCTACCACTCTGGTTTAAACCCTCCCCCACAGCCTACTGAAAGTTCCCTGTGAGGATATTGGTGCTGGTGCTGCTGTGGTGTAACCTGTCTGGATTGTACACATCCCATCTTCCACAGAATCAGTCCCAGTCCTGAAAAATCCAAATTCCTAACTTTGTTCAATCCCTCAGGCAAACATTCACCTGATCTGTTCCTATTCCTTGACTCACTAATACATTGCACTAAGAATAAAGCCGAGATTATTCCCTTTGGATTGAAGAGACAAGTCTTTTCCCTGGGGTGGGGAAGTCCAAAACTAGAGGGCGTATGTATAACGTGAGAGGGGAAAGATTTAGAAAGGACCTAACAGGGATCTTGTTCAATCATACGGTTGTACAGGTGTGGAATGTATGACCAAAGAAAGTGGTGGAGGCTGGTAAAATTATACAACATTTAAAAGGTATTTGAATGGGTACATGAATAGGAAGGTTAAGAGGGATATGGGTCAAATGCTGGCAAATGGCTGTAGATTACTTTAGGATATTTACTTATCATGGATGAGTTGTTATAAAGGGTGTGTTTCTATGCTGTACAACTCAATGACTCCATAACTCTATGATGTAATATGGATGATCACAAT
>NW_025124856.1:0-1084 GCF_004010195.1 Chiloscyllium plagiosum | reverse complement strand
GTTTGTACACGACCTTGGGTTATGTTCATTGCTGGGTATCGGCTCCTTCGCATGAACATCTGGATTATTACTACCAGAGGTACTGCTGTCAGAGCTGAAACCCAAAGGTGAGGTGAGAGTGACAGTCCCTGACCATCAAGGAGCCCTGAGCAAAACTGCTGAGGCTGCACTTGTGTTCAGTTTTGGTCACCTTGTTATAGAAAGGATGTCATTAAACTGGGTCAGCATGGACGAGTTGGACCGAAGGGTCTGTTTCCATGCTGAACATCTCTATGATTCTGTGACTGTAAGAAGTTTATAAGGATGTTGCCTGGTCTGAGTTATAGGGAGAGGTTGGATAAGCTAGCACATTTTCTTTAGAACGTTAGAGATTGAGGGGGGACTTTATTGAGGTGTAGAACATCCTGAAAGGCATGGGTAGGGTGAATGTGCTCAGTCTTTTTTTCCCCAGGGTTGGGGAATCGAGGACAAGAGGGCATCAGTTTCAGGTTAGAGGGAAAAGAATAAAAGGGAACCTGGGGGACAACTTTTTTCCCAGAGGGTGGTACGGATGTGGAATGGGCTGTCAGTAGAAGTGGTGGACGTGGGCACATTAACAACATTTAAAAGGCATTTAGACAAATACACAGATAAGAAAGGTTTAGAAGGATATAGGCCGAGTGCAGGGAAATGGGGATGGATGGGGGGGGGGTCAAAGGGCCAGTCTCCATGTTGTAGGACTCTACAACTCTGAGATACATGGGAACACCCACCCGCAGTAAGTTCCCCTCATCATCCCGACTTGGAAATATATCACCGTACCTTCACTGTGACTGGGTCAGAATCCTGGAATTCCTTCCTGAAGGAGCGTAGTGGGTTATCCCACAGCACGCGGACTGCAGCGTTTCAAGAAGGCAGCTCAGCTGACCTTCTCAAGGGTCAACTAGGGACGTAGCAATAAATGCTGGGCCCAGCCAGCAACCCCCCCACATCTCACAAATAAAACTAAATTATGACTGTCTGCCAGAGGTATTACTGTCAGGATTATTATTGTCCCTGTGTAATCACCGCCTGTCAGAATTATTACTGTCAGCTATTTCTGTTC
>NW_025124855.1:0-1084 GCF_004010195.1 Chiloscyllium plagiosum | reverse complement strand
GGACTCACAGCTCACTCTGTTCCTGGACTCACCACCCACACTGTTCCAGGGCTCACAGCTCACACTGTTCGAGGGCTCACAGCTCACACTGTTCCCGGACTCACAGCTCACTCTGTTCCCGGACTCACAGCTCACACTGTTCCCGGCTTCACAGCTCACACTGTTCGAGGGCTCACAGCCCACACTATTCGAGGGCTCACAGCTCACACTGTTCCAGGGCTCACAGCCCACGCAGTTCCAGGGCTCACAGCTCACACTGTTCCAGGTCTCACAGCTCACAATGTTCCAGGGCTCACAGCTCACACTGTTCCCGGACGCACAGTTCACACTGTTCCCGTATTCACAGCTTACACTGTTTCCGGACTCACAGCTTACACTATTCCCGGACTCACAGCTCACGCTTTTCCAGGACCCACAGCTCATACTGTTCCAGGGCTCACAGCCCACACTGTTCCCGGACTCACAGCTCACACTATTCCAGGACTCACAGTTCACACTGTTCCAGGACTCACAGTTCACACTGTTCCAGGGCTCACAGCTCACACTGTTCCAGGGCTCACAGCCCACACTGTTCCAAGGATCAGAGCTCAAACTGTTTCCAGACTCACAGCCCACACTGTTCCAGGGCTCACAGACCACACTGCTCCTGGGCTCACAGCTCACACTGTTCTAGGACTCACAGCCCACACTGTTCCAAGGCTCACAGCTTGCACTGTTCCAGGGCTCACAGCTCGCACTGTTCCTGGACTCAAAGTTCACACTGTTTTCGGACTCACAGCTCACGCTGTTTAAGGTCTCACAGCTCACACTGTTTATGGACCCACATCCCACACTGTTCCCGGACTCACAGCTCACACTAATCCCGGATTCACAGTTCACACTGTTCCCGGACTCACAGCTCATACAATTCCCGGACTCAAAGCTCACACTCTTCCCGGACTCACAGCTCACACTGTTCTCGAACACACAGCTCATACTATTCCTGGATTCGCAGCTCGCACTATTCCTGGACTCACAGCTCACACTGTTCGAGGGCTCACATCTCACAATATTCGCGGACTCACAGCTCACACTATTCCCGGAT
>NW_025124854.1:0-1084 GCF_004010195.1 Chiloscyllium plagiosum | reverse complement strand
TATGACCCTCTATTTTAAGATATTAAGATAGGGTTACAAGCTGCATTCAAATAATACCTGTGGTACAGTTAACTATCTCAAAGTGCTTCACGTGAACATAATGAGAATTCCTTTAAAACTCACGTTACCGGAGCACAGATTAGGACAGGTGACCAAAGACTTAGTCAAAGGGGCAGGTTTAGTGCTATCTTTTAAACAGGTTCAATTTCCCAAACATCAGAGGACAAAGACGTAAAGAGCCAAACACAAAATAGCAAAGGATGGGAAGCAACAGTATAGACATAATGTCACAGGATGAGTAATCCAGGGAACATGAGTTCAAATCCCACCACAACAAGAGGTGAGAAGTGAATAATTCAAATCATAAATGGGGAACACAAAGTTAGTCTCAGTATGGTATCGATGGCACTGACGTCAATAGTCATAAAAACCCATGTTCACCAATGTCCTTTCCGGAGGGAAACTGCCATACTTACCTGGTCAGGCTTACATTTGACTCCAGACCCACAGCAATGTGGTTGATTCTTAAATTGCCCTCTGAATTGGCACAAGCAGGACACCTTGCACTTAGGGATGGATAACAAACATCAACCTTGTGAAAGTGTCAGAACAGAAATTGCTGGAGAAACTCAGCCAGTCTGGCAACACTGGTGGAGAGAGAGAGAAAGAAACAGAGTCAATATCCTGGCCTGAGTCCAGAACAGTTGTGAAGAAGGGTCACAGCACTTGAAATGCTAACTCTGCTTCTCTCTCCACTTGTGCTTCCAGTCCTATTGAGTTTCTCCAGAAATGTATGCATTTTTGTGTTTCAGATCTCCAGCATCTGCAGTTCTTCATTACACTGACTTAGGGGAGCTCAACTCCTATAAAAAGAATAAAGCAGAAGGGCTGGAATTACCCAGCATGTCTGGCAGCAGCTATGGAGATAAAAAACAGTTAGTTCTTTGGGTCATTGAAGGACCTTACATCAGGGACAAACTTTTGGGAAAGCTGCAAGAGTAAAAGGCACTGGTGTAACTTTAACATCTGGGAGAACTCTCTCAGCCATGGAGGTCAGGCTGACTCAGCATTCTGGTCCTGCTCA
>NW_025124853.1:0-1084 GCF_004010195.1 Chiloscyllium plagiosum | reverse complement strand
CAGAACCGTCTGTTCGAATCTCTGCATTACTTCTTCTGAGAGAATACCTAACATTGGAGATCCCATGGGTATTATGTTGGTTTGTCTGGAGGTTTCTCTTTGTTTGAAGGTGAAGTGTGTGTTAAGGGATGGATTAAATAGCTTGAAGATATTGTCCTTTCTGAGGAAGTTGTGGAGTTTGGTGTATATGTCATTAGTTCTTCTATTGGTGTAGTCACTGTTTCAATGTCCACATTGATGTTGATAGATGTGAACAGAGCTGTTACGTCAAAGGACTTTGTCAAAGAGAAATCAATGCCCTCCAACAGAGGTCCGCCCATGAGCAGCTGTACTTCATGTACGAATGACGAACGAAACAGTTGCTACCTAATTGTCTTAAGTAGCATCTTATTATCCATCTTAGTAAGAGGGTAAAATACAGATATCCTTGTACACCCTCGTACCAAGCGAATGGCAGAGTAAAATTGCCACAGAATGCTTCAGTAAATGATTAATGAGGCCCACAGCAGACTCTATAAATACAACAGGGAAGTTTTACACCAAACACCTTCACACACTAATGTAAAAGGCCATGAATGGAGAGACAAAATAGAACATGCTATCGACATTAGAAAACGACAAACACAAAAAAAAACCCAGAAAACTAGATCTGCAGAAAAACAAACTTACACTATAGAAAATGAAAATGTTGGCGAGGAAGATACAGAGATACTTGCATCTAGACTAGAAGAGATTGAGATTCACAGGGAAGAGTTATTAGAAATACTGCAAAATATGAAAATAGATAAGTCACCTGGGCCGAATGGGATCTATCCGAGGATCCTCTGGGAAGCAAGGGAGGAGTTTGCCGATCCTTTGCATTGATCTACAAATCATCATTGTGTACAGGAATAGTGCCTGAGGACTGTAGTATAGCAAATGTGGTTCCCTTGTTCAAAAACGGTAGTAGAGACAACCCTGGTAATTACAGACCAGTGGGTCTCACTTCAGTTGTTGGTAAAGTGTTGGAAAAGGTTAAAAGGAATAGGATTTATAACCATCTAGAGAATAGCAATCTGATCAGGGACAGTCACCACGGCTTTGT
>NW_025124852.1:0-1084 GCF_004010195.1 Chiloscyllium plagiosum | reverse complement strand
GAACCAGCATTACTCATTCTTTTAACACGCTCTGTGTGAGGAGTGCACAGAGTATTCATGAAGAAGGGCTAATGCCCGAAACGTCGACTTTCCTGTTCCCTAGATGCTGCCTGACCTGCTGCGCTTTTCCAGCAACACATTTCCATCACAGAGTATTCATGGACAGCTGTGCGCGGGCTTTCAGTTTTCATATAATCCCCGCCTGCTCTCCGATCTCGAACCGATCCTTCAACATTATTCTTGCTTTGCCATTCGATTATCTACCTGCCATCGATTCGATTGTTCTCCATCATCCAGGAAGCATTAGGTTTATTTATCCTGCTCTTCCCATTTGTTGGGCCATTCCTCGATTGGACCCAAGCCGCCTCCTTACTAAAAGGAGCCTATGGTATTTATTTCATTTTCAATCCAACGGAGTGTTCCAGTGAAACTTTCCCAGTTTCATTCTTACCACATTGGAGGCCACACACAGTCAACGAACTTTTCTGACTCTCAATTTTTGCGTGCTATTCTCACTCGGAATTGTTGCAAATCATTCTCCACTATTATCCTGAAATTTTAAAACAATGGTTCCTGTGTCCCAAAACGATTCCTTCCTGATACTGGTTTCACTTGCTCAATCTCTTTCCTAAGCCCCAGGTGCAACAGTACATGCTGTCTTGGGCTGAACACACATTCCAACAGTAAGCTCTCCTCTATGTAATCTAGATACACCCACCCCTCATGATCTTGCACAAGCAGTATCCCAATATATACCTGGATAATTTACGTTTCTCACGGTATGAAGGTACAGAAGTGCACTGTACCTTCAGAAAAGTTAAAAGAAAACAAAACTAACTGACAGCACCAAGTGGTCTAACCAAGATAGACTATAACATTTTTGTTCCAGCAGCTAGAGTAGCTGGCTGCCTGGAGAGCAAAAAGCAAACTCAAATTACGCCAATCAGTTTAAATAACAAAGAAAATCCAAACTCAAATCAAGTTTGAACAAAGTATATTGACGATATTAAAAACCAATGACGCAATGCGGTGTTTTGAGGGCTCGTCCGAGAATTTAAAGATTTGGGTGTTGGATTTGTTATTT
>NW_025124851.1:0-1084 GCF_004010195.1 Chiloscyllium plagiosum | reverse complement strand
GCAGGTCTTTGTATCACAAGATAAGAACGATCTCATCGTTATGATCTAAGTTGTTTTACAGTTAATATCATTGGGTCAAACAAATATCATGAAGTGATACCATGTATTGATAGGTAATTGTCTGAATAAACTATGCGATTATGCCTTATGTTCTGCTTTATGAAAAGTATAAAAATGCCTCTGTATTAAACCAGTATGTGCAGTTCCTCCGAGGGATACGGAAGTACATAACCTCTGTGTTTCTAAACGTTCTATCCCGGGCAATATTCTAAACAAAGAGTGAAGTATTAAGATTAAGACAGATTGCGTGTGTTTATTGACCGATCACAGAACTGAGAGACCACTCGCGCCCCCTCCGGGGTTCAGAACTTCATGAGAAAGTATATTCGGTAAAGTTTTGTTAACAAAACCATGAGCTGCGTTCCATTACTGGAATTTAGATTATTGATTTGTGAAATGATATCACATCACCATTACTCGAAACAGAATACCATTCGCGTTTACATGTAACAAGGAAATCACCAGACACCGACAAAATGTACAAGCTGATCAGGCCGTATACCAGCTCATACCATGTAGCATCTTTACAGTTACCACGGTTGTTTTGCAAAATAAGCATCCCAAAGCAGGTTCTCCATATGAAAAACTGAGTTAGCATTCGAATCTGAGAAGGACAGATCACATTTTGAGGCTGTTCGATCGTCGGTGTCTGTGTCATAAAGCTGTTCTCTTTTTTTATCTAACAGCTGTTCTTTGGATCAAGGATGAACTGTCCTTGATTTTTTTTTTCAGGGGGGCAATAAACCGGACTCCTATCAGACTTATTTGGTACAGTGATGAAAAGGATATTGAGAGGCCTTCAACACAAAGTGCTCATGCTTTAGAGTGACCTGTATAAAGAAATGGGAGTGGTCAGTTCTTTAGTTTGATAGGCTGAGGGGTTTTTGTTAAGTTTGAACATGGATGTTCAACAGGGAGCTGTGTGGAAACTCTTCTCTTTTCTGTCCTTCAACATCAACCTGTAAGTACGTCTTCCACTTAAACTAGGTATTAAAGGGAGTTTGATTATTGGGAGTGTTGTGTG
>NW_025124850.1:0-1084 GCF_004010195.1 Chiloscyllium plagiosum | reverse complement strand
CACAAACTAGTATTCTGTGGCCTCGTAGCAAGATTTGTATCAGCGTTTCAAACAGCATTTTGTTGTGGCTGACCAGCTTTCCTCTTTTTTAACACGACAAGAACAGCAATCACCCTCCACATTTCAGAAACAAACAAATGTGCATTCAAACCGAATCACAAAGGGTTACATTTTCTGCAAGCTGAAGGGCTCTCTCCTGCTCTCTCTCTCTATCCCTCTCTGTCTGTCTCTCTCTCTTCCTCTCTCACACACACACTATCTCTCGCGCGCAACACGCACACCAAACAAACAGAATAACAAAACTAATCAGCAAAGCAACACAAGCCGAGTCAAACATATACGACAGGTACAACGAACAACAAGACTAATGAGTAGCCAAGTATCGAACATTTGACTACCAGTCATTGGTGCCTTTTGCTTTTGTTTCTATTGATGTTTAACTCGAGGACATTCATTTTAGAGGACCTCAATAGATTTCATGGAACCATTATTAGTTAATTCAATTCCCAATTTGGTGGAAGTATCCTACCATAAGCGCAAACTGATTTTTGTGACTTTTGTCACAGAATTGTCCTCAGTCTAATTAATTGCCAAATCAATTGTTGGGTTGACTTAGCCAATTGATTACTTTTATGGCCAGCTAGTAGCTATTTCTCATCACTTAATATCCTTGTTCAGGCGCCAAAAGCTTCCACAGGTGAGATTTACAGGGATAAGGAGGGATGTAGTTGCTGGTGAATGTTATAGGAAAATGGAGCGCGTCTTGACTAGGGAATGTTACGGGGTAGGGAATGGTTGTAGACTTTGGAGAATGTGACAGTGATATAGATGTTCAAAATGAGTGGAGAATGTTGCAGAAATAGGGAGCGTGTGTAGGTAGAGAACAATACAGGGCAGGAGAGATATGTAGGTGCTGGAGTGGTTTACAATGGGAGGTTGTGTTGTAGTTTCTCGAGACTATTAGAGGATAGAAAGAGTCATTGGTGCTGAACAAAGTTATATGGAGAAAGACTGTATATCGGTGCTAAACAATGTCGTCAGTTCAAGGGAGGTGTATAGTTTCAAGGGAATGTTACCAAGATAT
>NW_025124849.1:0-1084 GCF_004010195.1 Chiloscyllium plagiosum | reverse complement strand
TATTTCATTATTTTTGTTCTGTCAAGGCTATTAATTTTCCTTTTTTTTTGTCCTGCACTTGCCTCGAATTCAAGTTGTTTCACTAGTACTTGCATGTTTAGGCCTTTCCACATATTCCAATGGCATTCCTGACAATTGTAAATGTTGCAAGACTGCCCCAGCGATTGCCTCTTTCCTTACCAGCACAAACAAACACATTTCCTGTTAGTTTTCGAAATCCGAAAGCCTTACCTTGGTTAATTCAATTAAAACGCTCGAGAAAACTTATTCACATTTACATAATCAATGAAGCAGCAAATGCTGCACAAGTTGCACTCACTTTAATCCAAACAAATTCCTGCGTCCAAAATAAAAGACACCGACTCTTACCGGTCGCTGCCATTGATGTCAATAATCCTAAACCCACTGCAGAATTCGAGACTTTGATCCTGTGAAGAGCTCCCAAATGGCTTACGGACCTGACACAAAATATATTAAGAAGACAGCCTCCGTGCAAATTCTTTCTTATTTTAAAGTTAAATGTCAAGTACAGTGTTCCAAACGCAATTCGATTTGTCAAATGACTGGATTTAAAGCAATTCAAACTTCATTCATCATCTATAGTTAAAGTGCAACAAAACACAAAAGGCATTCGCATAACCTAATTCTACTAGAATAATTTAGAGTATATCACATGCAGTAAGTATCAATGAATATTTGCAAAAATACAGTGACATCCCATCAATATGCCATTAGCGATTGGAAAATATAGAAAATAGGCTGTTTACATGCAATTGCCATAGCATTTCAGGAGAAATGACATTCAGAAAAAAACTCAGATGGTGTAGCAACCAGGTGAGATTCGTTGCCTTTCAATTCTGCTGAGACCCAAGCAACAACTGCTGAAAGCTAAACGAAAGCCCTGGTTGTTTGGGTTGGAGACTATCCTACCTACTCAGGTTTCGTCTCTTCTGGCAACCTCAAAAAAACAAGGCTTCAGACGTTATTCACTTTTTCATTGTCAGCACGACTCTCTCGAATAGAAACCAGGAATGAACACAGCTCCTAACAACACAGTATCATCACACGGGCAAATGAATGTCTC
>NW_025124848.1:0-1084 GCF_004010195.1 Chiloscyllium plagiosum | reverse complement strand
TCTCCCACACCCAGAACACTGTTATCACCCACACGCAGAACACTGTTATCACCCACACACACAACACTGTTATCACTCACACATAGAACACTGTTATCACTCATACATGCTGAACAGTTCTCACCCACGCACGCAACACTGTTATCACCCACACCCAGAACACTGTTATCATCCACTCACAGAACACTGTTATCACTCATACCTGCTGCACAATTATCACCCACGCACACAACACTCTTATCACCCATACCCAGAACGCATTTATCATCCACTCACAGAACACTGTTATGACACACACACAGAACACTGTTATCATCCACACATAGAACACTGTTATCACCCACACACACAACATTGTTATCTCCCAGTTGAAACTTTATTGCTGGAACAGCACAGCAGGTCAGGCAGCATCCAGGGAACAGGATCTCCTTTTCCCTGGATGCTGCCTGACCTGATGTGCTGTTCCAGCAATAAAGTTTCAACTTTGATCTCCAGCATCTGCAGACCTCACTTTCTCCTCATTGTTATCTCCCATGTTGACAACACTGTTATCACCCACAAACACAACACTGTTATCACCCACACACAGAACACTGTTATCATCCATTCACAGAACACTGTTCGCACACACACAGAACACTGTTATCTCCCACACACACAACACTGTTATCACCCACACACACACAACACTGTTATCACCTACATCCAGAACACTGTTATCATCCACACACAGAACACTGTTATCAAACACACACACACACAACAATGTTATCACGGACACACAGAACACTTTAACCACCCACACACACAACAGTGTTATCACTCACACATAGAACACTGTTATCACTCACACATAGAACACTGTTATCACTCACACCTGCAGCACAATTATCACCCACGCACGCAACACTATCACCCAATCCCAGAACACTGTTCTCACCCACACACAGAGCACTGTTATCACCCGTACACAGAACACTGTTATCACCCACACACACAACACTGTTATCACTCACACATAGAACACTGATATCACTCATACCTGCTGCATAATGATCACCCACGCACACAACACTGTTATCAC
>NW_025124847.1:0-1084 GCF_004010195.1 Chiloscyllium plagiosum | reverse complement strand
GGACAATGAGGAAAAAGAATTAAATGCTGTCTCAGCATGCATTAATGAATACAAGAAGATGATTACACTAAGGGAAGAGAGACAAAGGGGTATAATTCACTTCAACAGTTACTTTGATTTATACCTCACATGGGCATGATTTTCAGTAACATGGGAAGAAGAGAAAAATAAATAAGTTTAATCTCGTTTTTTTTATTTCCATCCCAGCTGACCATCAACAATCCCTTTGTTTGCTTCTTTCTCTCTCTCCTTCTCCTTCTCTATCTATTCAACACAGTCCTACTCCCCTTTACAACAGATGTCCGTGTCACCAGCATCAATCACGCTATTTCTTAGTTGTGTTCAGTTCTGTGTATGCTCATTGGACTGTAAATGCCAATTTTGTTTTTCTCTCAATCCGAGGCTGTCAAATCTGTTCAGTTACTCTGGAACTTTCTCATTCTTTTTTTGTTTCTGATCTGTGCAAAATTCTTTGTTTTATTTAACATTTAATTATGTTATTACATGGATGTCTGCATCGCTGGCAAGGGCAGCATTTGTTCACCTCACTAAATGCCTTTTCTTGTGAGGTCATTCTTTCAGGCAGTATATAGCCAAGCACATTGGCTGTGGGTCTGACGTCAGTCTTAAGTCAGACCAGGTAATAATGCTAGATGTCTTTAACAAAGGACATCAGTGAAATAGATGAACTTATTGACAACATTCTGGTTGATAGGAGTTAAAATCGTTTTTCTTTCCAATTGCTGTTATTTGAGTTTAAGTTCTGACATCATCTGTGATAGGAACTGAAACAGTATCTTTATGTTTCACAATCTGGGCCTCTGAATTACATTTCTTGTAACACTACTAATATGACAGTGTGCCTCTCGTGGAGTTAATTTAGAGACAAGAACAATGTTGTGATCGAAATATTTACAACTGAAATCGTGCTTTGAGGAGAGCTGGAACCATATAGTCTGAATTTTATCAAGACATAGATAATCGTTTATTAAGCATCAGCATTGATGCCAAGATGGTAACTGGGGGTATTATCGAGCTGGTAGTGGATGGTTTTGGTGACAGCCGGAATACCGAGACATAAATT
>NW_025124846.1:0-1084 GCF_004010195.1 Chiloscyllium plagiosum | reverse complement strand
AATCTGTCAGATATGTCCCAGAGTCCAGCAATTTTTTTCGAATGATCGTGAGCACATTTGCTCTTTCCCCCACAATCTCTTTTAGCCCCTGGGATGCATTCCTTCACAGTCAGGTGACCCATCTGTCTTTAGGCTGATATCTTTTAAACATTACCTCTGTCCACATCTTGCAATGCCGCCATAGGCCTTTAAAAATGAAACAATGAGAGTCACCAGATAGTATGTTTCTCTTAAGGCCAAGGCTGGGAGGTGTAGAGAATGCTGCCTATCGAGAGAAATTGAGACTCTCGTCAAGAAAATGAAGGAGCGACATGGCAGCTACAGACAGCTGCGTTTGGGTGAATCCCTGAAGGAGTATAAGGGCAATAGGAGTAGACTCAAAGTAAACCAGGAGAGCACAAAGGGGACAAGCGATAGCTTTTGGAAATAGGTTTCAGGAAAATCCAAAGAGATTCTACAAATACGCTAATGACAAAATAATAACCAGGCAGAGATTAGGGTGCCTCAAAGATCAACAAGACTGTCTATGGAATCGCAAAAGGTTGGAGAGATTCTATATGACTACTACGCATCAGGTTTTACTGAAAAAGGTTATGGACGCTAGAGGGTTTGGACAACGAAATAGCGATAACTTGGCAAGTGTCCATATTGCAGAGGAGGTGGTACTGGATGGCTTAAAATGTATAAAGATAGATAAATCCCAGGGACCTGATCAGGTGATCCCAGAAATCTAGGGAACTGATTGTTGGGCCCCTCGCTGAGAGATTTGTATCATCAATAGCCACAGGTGAGGTACTGGAAGATGGGTGCCATTATTTGAGAAAGGTGGTTGGAAAATCAGGAAAATATAGACCAGTAAAGTCAGAGGCAGGCAAGTTGGTGGACGGGATTCTAAGGGACAAGATTTGCATGTAATTGGAAAGGCAAATCATTGGGGAGTGTCAGCATGGCTTTGTGCATGGGCATCATTAACTTGGACTTCAGGAAGATATAAGGTTCTACATAACAGACTGGTTAGCAAGTTCAACACCATAGAATACGAGGAGAACTGGATATTTGGATAAAAGATTGGCTGAAAGGTCAT
>NW_025124845.1:0-1084 GCF_004010195.1 Chiloscyllium plagiosum | reverse complement strand
CAGCCCATTGGTACAATACCCAACTCACTAACCTGTCACTCACCAAAGCCAGTCCATTGGTACAGTACCCACCTCACTAACCTGTTACTCACCAAAGCCAGCCCATTGGTACAATACCCAACTCACTAACATGTCACTCACCAAAGCCAGCTCATTGGTACATTACCCACCTCACTAACCTGTCACTCACCAAAGCCAGCCCATTGGTACAGTACCCACCTCACTAACCTGTCACTCACCAAAGCCAGCTCATTGGTACAGTACCCACCTCACTAACCTGTCACTCACCAAAGCCAGCCCATCGGTACAGTACCCACCTCACTAACCTGTTACTCACCAAAGCCAGCCCATTGGTACATTACCCACCTCACTAACCTGTCACTCACCAAAGCCAGCCCATTGGTACAATACCCATTTCACTAACCTGTCACTCACCAAGGTCAGTTATTGGTTCAATACCCACCCCACTAGCTGGAGCACTGCACAAAGTGCACTCACCCACACACCTGGTACCCTAACCCCTCAAGCAATTGCCCCGAATCCACATTCACCTTATTCAATTCCCCTCTTTCCCCCACAGACACTGTCCCGGTGTTGGGCTGTTCAAAAGACACACACAGAACATGCAGTGTACATGTATGGAAAGCATTCATACAGAACACACAGTGTACATGTGTGTAAAGGATTCATACAGAACACGCAGTGTACATGTGTGTAACGGATTCATACAGAACACGCAGTGTACATGTGTGTAAAGGATTCATACAGAACACACAGTGTACATGTGTGTAAAGGATACATTAAGAACACGCAGTGTACATATGTATAAAACATTCATACAGAACACAGTGTACATGTGTGTAAAGGATTCATACAGAACACACAGTGTACATATGTATAAAGGATTCATACAGAACACACAGTGTACATGTGTGTAAAGGATTCATACAGAACACACAGTGTACATGTGTGTAAAGGATTCATACAAAACACGCAGTGTACATGTGTGTAAAGGATTCATACAGAACACACAGTGTACATGTGTGTAAATGATTCATACAGAACACGCAGTGTACATGTGTGT
>NW_025124844.1:0-1084 GCF_004010195.1 Chiloscyllium plagiosum | reverse complement strand
GGGGTGGGGTCGGCGCGGGGACTGTGTGTATTCACGGCGATGGGTTGGTGCGGGGACTGTGTGTATTCACGGGGTGGGGTCAGTGCTGGGACTGTGTGTATTCACGGCGATGGGTCGGTGCGGGGACTGTGTGTATTAACGGCGAGGGGTCGCTGCGGGGACTGTGTGTACTCACCGGGAGTGGTCGGTGCGGGGACTGTGTGTATCCATGGCGAGGGGTCGGTGCGGGGACTGTGTGTACTCACAGGGAGGGGTCGGTGCGGGGACTGTGTGTATTCACAGGGAGGGGTCGGTGCGGGGACAGTGTGTATTAACGGGGAGGGGTCATTGCGGGGACTGTGTGTATTCACGGGGAGGGGTCGATGTGGGAACTGTGTGTATTCCCGGGGAGGCGTCTGTGCGGGGACTGTGTGTATTCATGGGGAGGCGTCTGTGCGGGGACTGTGTGTATTCACGGGGAGGCGTCTGTGCGGGGACTGTGTGTACTCACGGAGAGGGGTCAGTTTAGGGACTGTGTGTGTTCATTGGGAGGGGTCGGTGCGGGGACTATGTGTATTCAGGGGGAGGGGTCGGTGGGGGGACTGTGTGTATTCACGGGGAGAGGTCGCTGAGGGGACTGTGTGTATTCACAGCGAGGGGTGGGTGCGGGAACTGTGTGTACTCTCGGGGAGGGGTCGGTGGGGGGACTGTGTGTATTCACGGGGAGAGGTCGCTGAGGGGACTGTGTGTATTCACAGCGAGGGGTGGGTGCGGGAACTGTGTGTACTCTCGGGGAGGGGTCGGTGCGGGGAATGTGTATTCACAGGGAGGGTTCGGTGCGAGGACTGTGTGTATTCTTGGGGAGGGGTCGGTGCAGGGACAGTGTGTATTCACGGGGAGGGGTCGGTGCGGGGACTGTGTGTATTCTTGGGGAGGGGTCGGTGCGGGGACTGTGTGTATTCACAGGGAGGGAACGGTTCAGCGACTGTGTGTATTCACGGGGAGTGGTCAGTGCTGGGACTGTGTGTATTCACGGGGAGGGGTCGGTGCGGGGACTGAGTGTATTCACGGGGAGGGGTCGGTGCGGGGAATGTGTGTATTCACG
>NW_025124843.1:0-1084 GCF_004010195.1 Chiloscyllium plagiosum | reverse complement strand
TTAGCCTAACGTCTGTCACATGAAAGCTTCTCATTTTTTTTATTATATCTGTTGAGCAAGGCACTTAGATAAATAAAATCAAGGGTATGATGCAAATTCAAGATACTTTGCGAAAGGGTAGTTAGATTTAAACGGATTATTGAAGTTCTTTGTGGGGCTATCGTGTGCTATGGAGAAACTGCCATGTCCTGATCCATTTGTGAGCCTGTCAAACTTCTCCTAAAGGCTCCCTCCATCCTCCTCGCAATGTACATTCCGATCCACTTGGTGTCATCAACAAGTTTGTATCATGTATAATGGTTGGGAACAATTTGGTTCAAACATTGGATCATCGGATCCCTGCAATTCAGTCGTTGCAATCAGGCCCCACTCTCTCCCTATAATGCTGCATGTCGTATGCCCAATCCACCTAGCCTGTACATTCCTGGATATAATGGGCAATTCACCTGAACCATGAATGTTTGTACTGTGTGCAGAAACAGCAGCATCCGCAGGAATCCCACGCAGACACTGAGAATGTGCACACTTCATGTAGGCAATCGGCCGAGGCTTAAATTGAACCCCGGTTTCTAGCACTGTGAGGCAGCAGTGCTGCCACTGATCCTTGTAGTACTCCGCCAGTAACAGAACAGCAACCTGAGAAAAGGGCACTTATTCCTACTCTATGCTTTCCAGCTGGTAATCAATCCTTAATGAATGCTAGTACGTTTTCAACAACCACATTGTATTTCGTGAAGTTGTGTGGGACCTGATAAAACGCCTTCTGAACAAGCCAAACAGTGGGGTTCCAACGTGAATTCCACTCCACAGGAGACTTTGCAGAGATCACATAATTTGAAAGATGAATCCCAGCGCATCCACATTCTCTCATTGTCTTCCTCTTCCTTCAACGTTTTGGGATGAAACCTGTCTAATCTAATTGACTCAAACTTTAGCCCAGTTAACTTTTGAAGTACGACCTCTTTCCTGTTCTTATTTTTTTGTCCCTTGTTTCATATTTTTGGGACATTTAATCTCCTGATGAAGGGCTTCTGATTGGATGTTGATTGATGGCCTGTGTTTTTCCAGTACCACATTATTCGAC
>NW_025124842.1:0-1084 GCF_004010195.1 Chiloscyllium plagiosum | reverse complement strand
GCATTGATCTGTAAACCAGGAGCACTTACCCACACAGTATGTAGGACTGTGTACCACACCCCAGTGCATTGATCTTTAACCCATGAGCAGTTACCCTCCTAGCATGCAGAACTGTGTAGACCACCCCAATGCATTGACTTGTAAACCCGGAGCTCTTACACTCCCAGCACGTAGGACTGTGTACCACCAACTCACGGCATTGATGAGTAAACCAGGAGAAGTTACCACCCCACCCCAGCATGCAGGACTGTGTAACCCCCTCCAGTGCATTGATCTGTAAACGAGGGGCAGTTACTCTCCTAGCATGTAGGACTCTGTACTCTGCCCCAGTGCATTGATCTGTAAACCAGGAGCAGTTACCCTCCCAGCATGTAGTGCTGTGTACGCCACTCCAGTACACTCATCGGTAAACCAGGAGCAGTTAATCTCCCAACATGTAAGACTGTGCACACCACCTCAGTGAATTGATCTGTAAACCACGAGCAGTTAGCCTCCCAGCATGTAGGACTGTGCACACCACCACATTGCATTGATCTGTAAACCAGGAGCAGGTATCCTCCCAGCATGTTGAGCTGTGTACCCCACCCCATTGCATTGAACAGCAAACCAGCAGCAGTTAACCTGCCAGAGTGTAGGAATGTGTACCCCAACTCCAGTGCATTGATCTGTAACCCAAGAGCAGATACCCTCCCAGCATGTAGTGCTCTGTACCCCACCACAGTACATTGATCTGTCAACAAGGAGCACTTACCCTCAAAGCGTGTAGAGCTGTGTGCACCACCCCAGTACATTGATCTGGAAACCTGGAGCAGTTACCCTCCCAGCATGTAGAGCTGCGTACACCACCCCAGTGCATTGATCTGTAAACCAGGAGCAGTTAACCTCCCAGCATGTAGGACTGTGTGCACCCCCATCCCGAGTGCATTCATCTGTAAACCAGGAGCAGTTACCCTCCCAGCATGTAGGCTGTGTACACCCCCGCCCAGTGCATTGACCTGTAACCCAGGAGCAGTTACTCTCTGAATATGCAGGACTGTGTACACCACCCCAATGTATTGACCTGTAATCCAGCAGCAATTACACT
>NW_025124841.1:0-1084 GCF_004010195.1 Chiloscyllium plagiosum | reverse complement strand
ACAGGGTGGGAGAGAGGACAAGAGACTGGAAGAAAGAGGGACAGAAATTGAGAGAGACAGCGTAAGGGAAAACTCCAACAGATACAAATAGGAGTTAAGACATGGCCAGATTGCAGGGGTAATACTCACTATTCCATTGTTCCCAGCTCTCTCGATAGTTTCTCACACGCATTCTCTCCTAAGGTTTGCTTCTGCCTGGAAATATATCAGCATGTCTCCATATTTGTCATACAGTCATATTTGTACAGCACAGGAACAGACCCTTTAATCTAACTTGCCCATGGCGACCAGATATCCTAAATTAATCTTGTCCTATTGGCCAGCACTTGGGCATATGTCCCTCCTAATCTTTTCTGTTCATATTCCCATCCAGATGCCTTTTAAATGTCATTTGTACCAGCCTCCATCACTTCCTCTGGTAGCTCGTTCCATACACACACCATCCTCTGCATGACAAAGCTGCCCCTTCGGTTCCTTATAAATCTTTCTTATTTCAACTTGAACCTGTGTCCTCGAGTTTGAACTACCCTGCCTTGGGGAAAGGACGTTTGTTATTCATCCTGTCCTTAGAAAATCACTCATGATTTTCTATACCATTATAAGGTCACCCATCAGCCTCCGATGCTCCAGGGAAAATTGCCCCAGCCTATTCAGCCTCCTGCCTACACCGCAAACATTCCAACCCTTGCAATATCCTTGTAAATCTTTTAAGAACCCTTTCATGTTTCACAACATCCGTTCCTATAGCAGAGAGATGAGAATTGCATGCAATGCTCAAATCAATTACATATACAGCCACAAAATAACCTCCCAACTCCATGTATCGCCAAAAATATCTGGCCCCAAATTTTTACACCCCTCCCAAAATCTATGCCCTTTTCTCAAAATATTTTGCACTCCCAAATATTTGCCTCACTATGTATGCCTCCCCCACCCCGTGAATGGTCTACTGCCACAAATATTGTGCTGAGCCTAATTCCCTGGGGCCAGAGGTAAATGAGTCTGTGTGCACGGACTGGTTTAATGCACAGCAAGATCCCAGTGCCAGAATTACAGAAGCTTCACCTCACAATGGGTGCCCTTT
>NW_025124840.1:0-1084 GCF_004010195.1 Chiloscyllium plagiosum | reverse complement strand
TCACAGGGTCACCGTCTCTGTGACTCCCAGGTACGTGTAATCCTCCAGCTCCCACTCCAATCGGCTCCCTCACAGGGTCACCGTCTCCGTGACTCCCAGATACGTGTAATCCTCCAGCTCCCACTCCTCTCTGCTCCCTCACAGGCTCAACGTCTCTGTGACTCCCAGGAAAGTGTAATCCTCCAGCTCCCACTCCACTATGCTCCCTCACAGAGTCACCGTCTCTGTGACTCCCAGGAAAGTGTAATTCTCCAGCTCCCACTCCACTCTGCTCCCTCACAGAGTCACCGTCTCTGTGACTCCCAGGGACGTGTAATCCTCCAGCTCCCACTCCATTCTGCTCCCTCACTGGGTCACCGTCTCTGTGACTCCCAGGGACGTGTAATCCTCCAGCTCCCACTCCACTCTGCTCCCTCACAGAGTCATCGTCTCTGTGACTTCCTGGGATGTGTAATCCTCCAGCTCCCACTCCACTCTGCTCCCTCACAGGGTCACCGTCTCTGTGACTCCCAGGGACGTTTAATCCTCTAGCTCCAACTCCATTCTGCTCCCTCACAGAGTCACCGTCTCTGTGACTCCTAGGGACGTGTAATCCTCCAGCTCCCACACCACTCTGCTCCCTCACAGAGTCACCGTCTCTGTGACTCCCAGGGACGTGTAATCCTCCAGCTCCCACTCGACTCTGCACCCTCACAGAGGCACCGTCTCTGTGACACCCAGGAACGTGTAATCCTCCAGCTCCCACTCCATTCTGCTCCCTCACATGGTCACCGTCTCTGTGACTCCCAGGTACGTGTAAACCTCCAGCTCCCACTCCACTCTGCTGCCTCACATGTCCACCGTCTCTGTGACTCCCAGGGATGTGTAATCCTCCAGATCCCACTCCATTCTGCTCCCTCACATGTTCACCGTCTCTGTGACTCCCAGGGATGTGTAATCCTCCATCTCCCACTCCACTCTGCTCCCTCACAGTGTCACCGTCTCTGTGACACCCAGGTACGTGTAATCCTCCAGCTCCCACTCCACTCTGTTCCCTCACATGGTCACCGTTTCTGTGACTCCCAGGGATGTGTAATCCTCCAGC
>NW_025124839.1:0-1084 GCF_004010195.1 Chiloscyllium plagiosum | reverse complement strand
TGATAACTCAATGCAAAGTGGTAATCTCATTGGCTCAACGCCACAATCTTAGCGTTTTAATTCAATGAGTAGAGCTTCTCTCATTCATTTAATGTGTCAAGCTTACCTCTTTAATTCAATCAAACAAACGTATTTCGTAAAACCCGTGAATCAATCTGTATCCATTCATTCAATGAAATGCACTGCACGACTTATTCAAAGAGTAGAGATCCTACCTTTCATTCAATGCCACGACCAAAACGCATTCGTTCAATGAAACAATCCACACGCATTCATGCAATGATACATATTGCACGCCTTAATTCAATGCGGTGAGCTTCTTTCATTCATTCAATGTGTCAAACTAAACGCTTTAATTCAATCAAGCAAACTGCATTCATTGATTCATTGAATCAAACCTCAGTCATTGATCCAATGAATCAATTATTTCAATGAAACAAACTTAACACACTTATTTAGTGAATCATACTGCACACGTTCCTTCAATCAAAGACATCGCACTTGTCAATTCAATGCGAGGAGCTACTCTCATTCATTCACTGCCACAAGCTTCACGCAATGTGTTAATCAAACTGCACACATTCACTCCATGAAACAAACTGCACCTGTTAATTCAATGAGTAGAGTTTCACTCATGCACTCCATGTATCATGCTTTACGTTTGAATTCAATCGAACAAACGGCATTCACTCATTGATTGTAATAAACTTCAATCATTGATTCAATGAATCAAACCAAATTCCTTGTTTCAAAGGAACAAACGTAACTCACTTATTTAGTGAATTCTACTGCACTCGTTCCTTCAATGAAACAGACTGCACATGATAAATCAATGGGTAGAGGTAACCTCATTGGTTCAATGCCACAAGCTTAGCGTTTTAATTCAAAGAGTAGAGACTCTCTCATTCATATAATGTGTCAAGCTGCACTCGTTATTTCAATAAAACAAACGTGACTCGTCAACCTCGTGAATCAATCTGCATCCATTAATTCAATGAAATGCACTGCACGACTTATTCAGAGAGTCGATCTCTTACTAATCATTCAATACCACGAGCAAAACGCACTTATTCAATGAAACAAA
>NW_025124838.1:0-1084 GCF_004010195.1 Chiloscyllium plagiosum | reverse complement strand
ATACTCCCGGTACAACCTCACCAACCTCGCACATAATTGTCCAGGTACAGTTTCACCAACCCAGTACACAATACTCCAGCTACAGCCTCACCAACCCTATACACAATACACCAGGTACAGTCTCACCAACTCTGTACACAATACTCGAGGTACAGTCTGACTAACCCGGTACACAATACTCCAGCTACAGCCTCACCAACCAGTACTCAATAGTACAGGTACAGTCTCATCAACACTGTACAGAATACTCCAGGTACAGTCTCACCAACACTGTACACAATACTTCAGGTACAGTCACACGAAGCCCGTACACAATACTCCAGATACAGCCTCACCAACCCTGGACACAATACCCCATGTACAGTCTCACCAACCCTGTACACAATACTCGAGGTACAGCCTCACCAACCCTGTACACAATACTACAGGCAGAGTCTCACCAACCCTGTACACAATACTCCAGTTACAGTCTCACCAACCCTGTACACAATACTCCAGGTACAGCCTCACCAACATTATACACAATAGTCCAGGTACAGTCTCACCAACCCTGTACACAATACTGCAGCTACAGCCTCTCCAAACCTGTACACAATACACCAGGTACAGTCTCACCAACCCAGTACACAATACTCGAGGTACAGTCTCACTAACCCTGTACACAATACTCCAGGTACGGCCTCACCAACCCTATACACAATACTCGATGTACAGCCTCACCAACCCTGTACAAAATACTTCAGGTACAGCCTCACCAATCCTGCACACAATACTCCAGGTACTGTCTCACAAACCCATACAACATCAACAGTCTCATAAACATTGTACACAATACTCCAGGGACAGACTCACCAACCCTGAACTCAATACTCCAGGTACAGCCTCACGACGCCTGTACACAATACTCCAGGTACAATCTCACCAACCCTTTACACAATACTCCAGGTACAATCTTACCAGCCCTGCACACAATACTCCAGTTACAATCTTACCAACCCTGCACGCAATACTCCAGCTACAGCCTCACCAACCTTGTACACAATACTCCAGGTACAGTCTCACCAACACTCTATACAATACTCCA
>NW_025124837.1:0-1084 GCF_004010195.1 Chiloscyllium plagiosum | reverse complement strand
TGAACATGTCTGTGGATCCCAGTGGGCAAAGGGTTTGCAGGGTCTTGGAGCAGGCCAGCAGCTCGTCCTGCAACAGATCACTAGGGAGAGGTACCATGGGGCATCAACCTGCTGCCCTCTCTCAGGGTAACAGCATTTGTGCTCTCACTGTGGCCACTCCACCAGTCCCCTTGCTGTTGTCCCTTACCCTGTCAGTCCAGACAGCTGCGGTCTGTTGTGAGATGGTGCAGTCTGAAGCCAGGCCCAGGGTTTCCCCAGGAAATCCTGCAAAAGTCACCTGCAGTCTCCCCCATTGGAAGTCAGCTGCCTTCCACTAACCATGCAGTAACCAATGGGGTAAAGCTGCACAGGAACACCAGGGCAGGCCCTCGGGCACTGCACAAGGATGGTCAGTTCCCATTTGTCCATGTCACTGGCTATATTCCTGAATAAAGATTCTGTGATGCACATGTTTGTTGCTTGGCCCTGGGTGGTCCAAGTTGGGGAATTCAGTATTACATCCGGCAGGGAGGCTGCTGTGTAAAACCAGGATAGCAGCTCATCACCTGGTTCCAGACACACACAGGGCTCAGGGGGCACCTTCTCAAGAGGCTGTACCATGGGGGGTATACCGGAAACAGCTGGCACCACAGTACCCATCTCCAGGGGGGCACAGGGCTCATGTAGTCTCATCACAAGCAACACTACAAAGCTGAGACTATCCCCCTTGGTCATTGTTCAGATTATCCAGTTAGAAACGATCTGATTCTATTGAAATGTTGCAGTTAAATATTTCTGTGATCCTTACTCCGGGGGGTATTTAATACTCAAATATTATCAAGCCAGACAATGTCACATTTCCTTACTGCACCCTTATTAATTACTGCATTGTGAAAACACTTACCCATGAGAAATTGGCAGTAACCTTAAACTCAAATTTCGTATCCACTTTGATCACAGCAGCCTTAACATTTGGAAGTACAAAGGTTTCACTGTCCATTGGAAAATCCATATCCATCAGGACTTTACGAAGATCAGACTCCAGGCTGGAAAATGCACAGACAGTTAGCATTGGACTGGATAAGAAACAGGGATTCACACATTA
>NW_025124836.1:0-1084 GCF_004010195.1 Chiloscyllium plagiosum | reverse complement strand
TCAGATCTGTTTACCTGACATATGCCTCCTTCCCTACATTGACCAGAGCATCAATATATCTAGCCATCCAGCACGCCCTGCACACACCAACATTGCCCCTCTCACTAATGGGAACACGTTGGCTCTGGATTCTCTGAAACCAAGTTTTATTGGTCTTGCATTTTCCAACCATCCCTTAACCTGTGAATAGGGCATTCCAATCAGCCTTTCACAGGGGTCGCCTCACACTTTCAAAATTGGCCTTGTTAAAAGTTAGAACCTTAATGTTTACATCAGGTCTTTCCTATTCCAAAACAAGTTTATAACTAATATTTATGCGTTACAGACTTGAAAGTTAAATACACACTTCCTGCCCCTCTGTAACAGGCACGAGAAGTTGAATAGGCTCCTTCTGGGCCTCTGTAATAGACTGTAGAGGTTGAATGGCCTCCTTCTGTCCCTGTGTAACAGACCCGAGACATTAAATGACACGGCAACCCGTGGATTACGAGCAGCCATTAAACTGTATCTAATGGAGGTCCATCCCTTCTCAGTTACAGAAACACAAACAACGCAATATACTCTCGGTGCGCTCTCAGTAACACCTCATAGAGCTGCAGCGACACATCTCTTTGTTTTGAATGATTCTGTTGGCAAAATGTGCCAATATTCTAGGTTTCCACCTTTTCAAGTAGCAACAGGCTAATATGGGCTGAATGGCCTTCTGTTATCCCTTTATAAGAGGCCTATAGGGACAGAATTGCTTCAGCCTGTTGCTGACCAGCAGCAGTCTCAATGCTCTGTCTCAAGGTTATGAAACGATTTGATAACAGGGCACTTAAAACCAGGAGTAGCCTCACACAGGTCAATAAGTATCATACTTTGGGTTAAGGTATCTAGAAACTTGCCCACTGACTTTTTTTATGCAACCGATCTGTTATCTTATAACTGCCTCCTTTCATAAACAGAATAGAACATATGTAAACCCCTGCAGTGTCCTGTTAATACTGTCATATACAAGTTTTAAAAAAGGATTTAAAAGATTTAAAGATTTATATTCCATCCCTCAGCAACCCTCACCCATTCCATCCAAACCCAGTAAATG
>NW_025124835.1:0-1084 GCF_004010195.1 Chiloscyllium plagiosum | reverse complement strand
ACAAGAAGGACTGGTTGCATCTGAACTGGAAGGAGACCAATGTCCTAGGTGAAAGGTTTGCTCGAGTAGTTCGAGAGGGTTTAAATTAATATGGCAGGGGGTGGGAACCTGAGCTGTATACCGGAGGTGAGAGTTGATGCAGATGAGGCAATAGCAAGAGGTAGACCAGCTAGTGGGAAGGATTTTCCTGGGAAGGAACCAAGGGATCAGTTAAAGTGTGTTTAACGCAAGGAGTATCAGGAATAAAAGTGATGAACTTAGAGCATGGATCAGTACCTGGTGGCCATAACAGAGACATGGGTTTCTCAGGGGCAGGAATGGTTGCTGGATATTCCAGGGTTTAGAGCATTTAAAAAGAAAGGGAGGGGGACTAATCAGAAGAGGGTATCACAGCTACAGAAGCTTCCATTGTCGAGGAAGATCTGCCTACCGAGTCAGTATGGGTGGAAATTAGGGACAGCAAGGGAGCAGTCACCTCGTTAGGGGTTTACTACAGGCCCCCTATAGCAGCAGGGAGATGGAAGAGAGCATAGGTCGGCAGATTTTGGAAAAGTGTGGACGTAGTAGGGTTGTAATAATGGGCGACTTTAACTTTCCCAATATTGATTGGAACCTCCTTTGAGCAGAAGATTTGAATAGAGCTGTTTTTGCAAGATGTGTTCAGGAGGGTTTCCTAACTCACTCACATTGACAGGCCGACGAGGGGAGAGGCCATTCTAGACTTGGTGCTCAGAAACGAGCTGGGGCAGGTATCAGATCTTGTGGTGGGAGAGCATTTTGGTGATAGTGACCACAACTGCCTCACATTCTACATAGCTATGGAGAAGGAGAGGATTAGGCAAAATGGGAGGATATTTAATTGGGGAAGAGGAAACTATGATGCGATTAGACATGAGTTAGGAAGCATGGACTTGGAGCAATTGTTCCATGGTAAAGGCACTATAGACATGTGGAGACTGTTTAAGGAACAGTTGTTGTGAGTGATGAATAAATATGTCCCTCTGAGACAGGCAAGAAGTGGTAAGATAAAGGGATCTTAGATGACAAGAGCGGTGGAGCGTCTCGTCAAAAGGAAAAAGGTAGC
>NW_025124834.1:0-1084 GCF_004010195.1 Chiloscyllium plagiosum | reverse complement strand
CTCTACCATAACTACCCTATTATTGTTACAGATAGCTGAGATCTCTTTACAAGTTTGTTTCTCAATTTTCCTCTAACTATTGGGGGGTCTACAATACAATCCCAATAATCCACCCAAATAACTTCCCTGGATGTATTTCCAGGAATATCCTCCCTCAGCACAGCTATAAAGCTATCTCTTATCAGAAATACCACTCCCACATGCGTCTATCCTTCCTGTAGCATTTGTATCCTGGAACATTATGCTGCCAGTCCTGCCCATCCTTGAGCCATGTTTCTGTAATTACTATGATATCCCAGTCCCACGTTCCTAACCATGCCCTGAGTTCATCTGCCTTCCCTGTTAGGGCCCTTGCATTGAAATAAATGCAGTTTAATTTATTAGCCCTACTTGACCCTGCCTGCCCTGACTGTTTGACTCACTTCTGTTCTCAGCTGTACCCGTCTCAGATCGATCTCTTTCCTCACTATCTCCCTGGGTCCCACCCCCCACTTTACTATTTAAATCCTCCCAAGCACTTCTAGCAAATTTCCCTGCCAGTGTATTAGCCCCCTTCCAATTTAGGTGCAATCCATCCTTCTTGTACAGGTCACTTCTACCCCAAAAGAGATTCCAATGATCCAAAAAGGGTGAATCCTTCTCCCATACACCAGCTCCTCAGCCGCTCTATCCTCCTATTCCTGCCCTCACTAGCTCGTAGCACTGGGAGTAATCCAGGTGTTGAATTCGGTTGATTTAAACAGTGCTTGGTATAGTAATAGCTCTTTCAATCACAAGTTCTCCCTTTGGAGATGGCTAAAATTCAATTGAAAATGAAGCAGCTTGAGTTAGAGGCAAAAGAGAAGGAATGCCAACAGAAATGAAACGGTTTAAATCACAATTAAAAGCAGAGGAAAGAGAATGAATCATTTCAGCAGAAGAAAGAAAAAGAGAGGAGAGAGGGAGAGGGGGAGGGAGAGGGAGAAAGAGGGAGTTTGAACTTCAGAAATTGGCACTTAGACTGGAACGTCAGCTTAAAAAAGGAGGGAGATGAAGGCTGAAGGTAAGCTTCAGGTTAATGGTAGGGTTCTTAGTCAGGTGGAGG
>NW_025124833.1:0-1084 GCF_004010195.1 Chiloscyllium plagiosum | reverse complement strand
GGAAGGGGGGGCAAGTCTCAGATACAGTCACATGGATGGGTTAACTCCAGGAAGGGTAAGAGAGGTAGGCAGCTAGGGCAGGAGTCTTTTGTGGATATACCCATTTTAAACAGGTATCCTGTTTTGGAAAATGTAGGGGGTGATGGATTCTCAGGGGAACGTTGCACGAACAGCCAAGTTTCTGGTGTTGAGACTGGCCCTAATGCAACAAGGGGTAGGTTGGCTTCCAAGAGATCAATTGTGTTAGGGGATTCTGTAGTCCGAGGTACAGACAGACATTTCTGTGGCCAGCAGAGAAAAAACAGAATGGTATGTTGTTTCCCTGGTGCCAGGATCAAGGATGTCTCAGAGAGGGTGAAGAATGTTCTCACAGGGGAGAGGGGCCAGCAGGAGGTCATTGTCCACATTGGAACCAATGACATAAGAAGGGAAAAGGTTGAGATTCTGATGGGAGATTACAGAGGGTTAGGTAGAAATTTAAAAAGGAGGTCCTCAAGGGTAGTAATATCTGGATTACTCCCAGTACTATGAGCTAGTGAGGGCAGGAATAGGACGATAGAGCAGATTAATGCATGGCTGAGGAGCTGGTGTATGGGAGAAGGATTCACATTTTTCGATCATTAGAATCTCTTTTGGGGTAGAAGGGACCTGTACAAGAAGGATGGATTTGGAGATGCCAGTGTTGGACAGGGGTGTACAAAGTTAAAAATCACACAACACCAGGTTATAGTCCAACAGGTTTAATTGGAAGCACACTAGCTTTCGGAGCGACGCTGGCTTTTGGATTGCACCTAAATTGGAAGGGGACTAATATACTGGCAGGGAAATTTGCAAGAACCGCTTGGAAGGATTTAAACTAGTAAGCTGGGGGGTGGGACCCAGGGAGATAGTGAGGAAAGAGATCGATCTGAAACGGGTACAGCTGAGAACAGAAGTGAGTCAAACTATCAGGGACAATGTGGGACTAATAAATTAAACTGCATTTATTTCAATGCAAGGGGCCTAACAGGGAAGGCAGATGAACTCAGGGATTGGTTAGGAACATGGGATCGGGATATCATAGCAATTACAGAAACATGGCTCA
>NW_025124832.1:0-1084 GCF_004010195.1 Chiloscyllium plagiosum | reverse complement strand
GAGGGAACGAGATGTCGGGATAGAGCCGAAAGACAGAGACTAACAGTTGGTCATACGAATTAATAATGATTTGTTTGGAGCATTAACAACTGTTCACGGAGACTGTTTATGACTAACCATAGGTATTGTGTAATGGCTGCTATACTATAACTAGGCCTGGTGGGTGTGTAAGGGGCCAGGACATGGGAGACTTCAGGCCTCTAAAATGATTGAAATTGATATGGATGGTTGCGGGCTACTCAAGCATAAAATGGTCTGTTACTTTTTCACCATGCGCTGAGCTATGGTGGAACACTGCAGTCAGCCTGAGACGGCGAGGAAACATGGTTCTGTGCTAAAGGAGCAGTCAACTGGAAGCTCAGGGACATTTTTGGCGGAAGAACTTTGTATTCTGCAAAACGGTCATTCAATCCAGACTTCATTTCCCAAGGTAGTGGCGACCACAATATGAGCAGTGAATCTATTAGACTGGATTGTGTGAAGTGTAGGGAAAGTGTTGCTTCACCTGGAAGGTGTATTTGAGCACTTGTGTACTAAGCAGGGAGTTCAGAAATGGACAAGTGAGGAGAAGCAAGAAGCAAGAAGAAAGGATAGCGCAGAAGATATTATTAGAGATGTTGTTAATAAATGGGTAAGAAAGCGACCATAAAGACACTATACCTGAATGTTCGTACTTTTTGGAAGAAGGTTGGGGATATAACGGCATAAATTATCACGAACGAGTACAATTTCGTAGACATTGCAGATACATGGAGACAGCATAGTCAAGACAGGGAGGTAAATATTCACGGGCATGAGACAATTTGGCAGGACAGAAATGGTGGTAAGGAAGGTGGTGTAACTCAATCATTCAAGGACAACCTCAGACCGATGCTGACAAATGATATACGTTCTATGGAGAATGACTTTGAATCCATTTGGGAGGAAATTAGAAGTTCTAAGAAGAAAATGTCATTGATTGTCGGAGTCCACCGGCTCCAAATTTTAAGATCACATTGGGGAGGGCAGGAACAAAGACATAAATAACACCTGAAAAAAATGGAATGGCAAATATCATGCGGGATGTTAATCATCATGACGATCG
>NW_025124831.1:0-1084 GCF_004010195.1 Chiloscyllium plagiosum | reverse complement strand
CTGCGCTTTTCCAGCAACACATTTTTCAGCTTCCTTTGATAACAAGCCCAGCTAGAACTCATCACCTGAGCCCTTTGTAAAGCAGACCTACCCTTCCCCCACTCCTTACCTACTCCCCCAGCCTACCAGCCCCCTAACCGCCACCCACCCCATTTCATCTTTGATGGTTCACATAGCCTGTAATAGATTTTGGTTGTAAATATTTAATGGGTGATTACTGGTGGTGGTTTGTAGTTTAAAAAAAAGGAGTCACTGTGATTTCAGTGGTGGGAAAATCGCTCAGTTGCGTGTGATAGCACTTCTGGGCATAAAAATAACATTGCAAAACGCAGATCTAAGCAAAACCAAAGTCACAGCTAAAGGGTTCTTGTGGCACAGTGATAGTGTCCCTCCCTCTGAGGCAGGAGACGTAGGTTCAAGTTCCACCTGTCATAGCATTTCTGAACGGGTTGATTAGAAAATAACCAAAAGTCAATGTAAAGCCAGAGCTAAATAAAAAATATATATAAATTAGATCTAAAGGACTCTTGTGTTGCAGTGGCATTGTATCTGAGACAGGAGGCCTAGTTTCAAGACCCACCTGCATCAGAGATATAGCATAACATCCCTAAACAGCTTAATCAGAGAATAAAAAGCATACCCGGCTGGTGGCAGTCAATAGTTAAAACCAAAATAAAGCAGACTTAGTTAACCCGCTGTACTGGTTATTTCTGTTGGAATACATATAAATGACTTAGATAAGGAAAGTGGTGGTTAATCGTTAGTAAAAAAAAGTCACAGTGATTTGGTGGTGGGAAAGTCCTTTGATTGTGTGTGTTAACACTTTCAGGTATAAGGTGGTAAGAAAAGGTAACACAGACCCAGGGATGTACAAAGGCTAGTGAATAGTGGCTGTATTTCCTTGTTCAACACTAAACAATGTTCCTTTGCAGTTGGGATTCTGAGCAATTGAACCATGTTCTACTAATTGCGCACGGCTCCAGCACTATTAAATTTATTCTGACCAAAGGGCAAGAATAGGTGCTGAGTGGATTAAAACCAAAAGAATTGTAGATGCTGTAAATCAGAAACAAAAACAGAAATT
>NW_025124830.1:0-1084 GCF_004010195.1 Chiloscyllium plagiosum | reverse complement strand
GATGACACGAAGGATGGAGGTGTCGTTGACAGTTTTGAGGACTGTTGTAGGCTGCAGCGTGACATTGACAGAATGCAGAGATGGGCTGAGAGGTGGCAGATGGAGTTCAACCTGGATAAATGTGAAGCAAATAGATCCCTTTAAATGACCACCCAAGTGGACAGGGTTGTTTAGAAAGCATATGGTGTTTTGGCTTTCATTAACAGGGGGATTGAGTTTAAGAGTCGTGAGATCTTGTTGCAGCTCTATAAAACTTTGATTAGACCGCACTTGGAATACTGCGTCCAGTTCTGGTCGCCCTATTATAGGGAAGATGTGGATGCTTTGGACAGGGTTCAGAGGAGGTTTACCAGGATGCTGCCTGTAATGGAAGGCTTATCTAATGAAGAGAAATTGACTGAGCTCGGAATTTTTTCATTGGAAAAATGAAGGAAGAGAGGGGACCTAATTGAGGTATACAAGATAATGAGAGGCATAGATTCAGTTGATAGCCAGAGAGTTTTTCCCAGGGCAGAAATTGTAAACGGAGGGGTCATAGTTTTAATCTGTTTGGCGGAAAGTATTAAAGGGATGTCAGAGGCGGGTTCTTTCCACAGAGAGTTGTGAGAGCATGGAAAGTGTTGTCAGCAGCAGTTATGGAAGCGAGGTCATTGGGGATATTTAAGAGACTGCTGAACATGCATATGGTCACAGACATTTGAGGGTTCGTACATTAGGTTTACCTTACATGAGGATCAACATCGTGGGCTGAAAGGCCTGTTCTGTGCTGTACTGTTGTATGTTCGATGTTGTATGTTGTATGAAATGTATCTGTAGCTTTCGACCATCTGCACCCTGTACTAACAGATAGTGCTCCCTCAAGACCTTAGAAACCATCCCCTCAGTATGGTTATCCCCAAAGCACCTCGAAAGAACATTCACGCCCTCAGCACCTCAGAAAGCAAACCTATTGCTCCATTGGACCGAGTTCATCCCCAAACCTATTCTCACTGTGATGACCCACAGCCACGCCCAAAATATGAGCCCAAGGCCCAGAAAATTATTTGAGTCACTGGATTGATCATAGAATCCCTACGATGTGGAA
>NW_025124829.1:0-1084 GCF_004010195.1 Chiloscyllium plagiosum | reverse complement strand
ACAGGTCGGCGCAACATCGAGGGCCGAAGGGCCCGTACTGCGCTGTAATGTTCTATGTTCTATGTTCTAATTGTCACTGCGGTCTGCTTTCTCTTCACGGACATGATAAGTACAACAAATTCAATCAATTGTAACAGATATGCACTCGGAACAAAGTCGGAGAGGGAATGACGGCAGCACGGATTTTGTCATGCATTTTAAATCCTTCAGCATATGAGTCATTTTTACATGTTAAAACTATTTTAATGCTGCGACAATTGACCGAATGAGATGGTTGCAGCAGAGTCATTGATACCTCTGTGATGCAACGTTTGCACATCATCTTCAGTGCAGGTATTTCTCATTTAAACAAAAGATGCAAATGTTGCATCATTGTCGGGAACACCTCTTTGCTGTAACAGTTTTACAGGACCTTCAGATCCTGTTTAGATAATCCAATTTTTGATAATTGACGGTAATCAACGTTCCTCTGTATTTACACATAAACATCCATTCTGAACATTTATTTATCACATCCTATTTAAATACATTGTGTACTATTTCCCCCCCTGCTGATATTAAGTTAACAGGCTGTAGTTTCTCACTCTGCATTTCCCACCGTCCTTAAATAGTGAGGTTATATTCGCAATAAAGTTAGGTCAGTAATGCATGTAGGCTCTCTTCCTGCAACATAATGGGATGAAGCTCCTTTGCCCCAGGAGATTTATCAACTTTAAATCCTGCTAAATTTCCCAATGCTACCTCTTTATTGTTAGAATTTTAAAATCACACAACACCCGGTTATAGTTCAACAGGTTTATTTGGAAGCACTAGCTTTCAGAGCGCTGCTCCTTCACCAGGTGGTTGTGGAGTGTAAGATCGTAGGACACAGAATTTATAGCAAACATTTACAGTGTGACAAAACAGAAATTATATATTGAAAAAGACCTGGATTGTTTGTAAAGTCTCCCATCTTTTAGAATGGGCATGTTGGTTTCAGTTCTCTCATATGTAAATCCCAGAACTTTCTTAAAGTTACATCCTCCAGTTCATTGAACACTGGGGTTCAGAGAGCCTCACACAGGGCACCTCACACCTTCAGTGC
>NW_025124828.1:0-1084 GCF_004010195.1 Chiloscyllium plagiosum | reverse complement strand
TATTTACTTACAAGTGGAGATTACGTATCAAATGTGGCAGTGAGGAAAGCAAATGCAATGTTAGCATTCACTTAGAGAGGGCAAGATTACAAGAGCAGAAATGTCCTGCTGAGGCCAAAAGACAGGGGTAGAATGAGGCCATTCAGCCCATTGATTCAGCTCTAGCATTCAATCATGGCTGGCCTGTTCCTCAACCACATTCTCCTGCCTGCTCCCCATAACCCTTACTCCCTTACTGACCAAGAACCTGTACATCTATATCTTAAAGACACTTGGGCAATGAGATCCACAGCTTCAGCACCCTCTGGCAGCAGAAATTCCTCCTCATCTAAATGGTCGCCCCCTCACCCTGAGGCTGTCCCCCCAGTTCCTAATCTCCTATTGGTGGAAACATTTTCTCCACATCCACACAATCCATGCCCCTTAGTATCAAGTTTCACTCAGATACCCCCCATCCGACTACATGCTCTCCTATTGGTGGAAACATTTTCTCCACATCCACTCAATCCATGCCCCTTAGTATCAAGTTTCACTCAGATTCCCCTCATCCGACTACATGCCATTGAGTGTGTTCCCAGAGTTCCCATTTGCTCCTCATGTGACAAACCCTTTATCCTCGGGATCATTCTTTTAAGCCTCCTCTAGACCTCCAACACCCTTCCTTCGATATGGGGCCCAAAACTCAGACTCAGCAACACATTTCTGTTGTTATATTCGAGCCATCTTTAAATTAATGTCAATAAAACATTTGCCCGTATGTTAATCTCGGGAGAATTCTGAATGAGGGACAACATTCTAGAAGCTTGGCAGTCGCAGGATAAAGGAAACCACTTGGTTGGCATCACATCCACCACCTTCAACACTCCCTACGTGCAGCTCAGGCTCACAGTGGGAGCAGTAAGTACCATTCATTAGATTAACTCACCAAAACTCCTTGTAAAGCACCTTTCAAACCTGCTGCATTCAGCATCTTGAAGGATGGCGCCAGAAGATTAATGAAAACAGGACCATCTGCAAGTTACCCTTCAAGCCACACACCATCTGATCTGATAATAAATCACCATTAGTTCACAGCCACTGAGTA
>NW_025124827.1:0-1084 GCF_004010195.1 Chiloscyllium plagiosum | reverse complement strand
CTGAACCTGTGCCAATCTTCAAAGGTTAGGTCTACAGGATGTTGATTGATTGGAACAGCATTTCCTAAAACAATATTATGTGTAGTGAGATTAGTAATTCCCAGGTTATTCCCACATATCTCCCCATGTGATTATACCAACTCTTTCAGGTCATTTCGATTTTCATCTGGAAGTAACTCAGCAGTTTATCCCAGTTTTCCAGAACTTCCTCATTGTTCAATTTAATTTGAGGAAGGTCTAATTCACAATCATCTTGATTAGCTTTTGAACAAAATACATCCCTTCAAGCCACATAATGGTCACAGAAATAGGTGGATCAGTAAGCCATTCAGCCCCTTAAGCACGCGTTGCTGTTCAAAATGATGATGGCTGATTATCCAACTCAGTACCCTGTTCCATCATTCTTTGATCCCTTTATACCGCAAAAAAAAAAACTATTATATTTTGGACTCAATCAATATCTATGACAGTGAATTCCAAAGAGTCACCAATGGCAGGGTGTAGAAAAGTTTCCTCATCTCAGTCCAAAATGCCCGAGCCAGTATCCTGACACCATGAGCCCTGGTTCTAGTCTCCGCAGCCATGGAGAACATCCTTCCTGGTTATCTAATTCTGGGCATAAACACTGACTTGTGCTGCGTCTTGTGATCTTAGCCTGGGTCATGTATGAGGAGGGTTGTTCTCAGTATTGCCACACTTTGACAGTGCAAGTTAACCTCCTGCTGATAGCAAGCTGGAAGCAAGGTCGCCATTTGTTGCTAAAAAAGAGATAGGACTGAGTACTCACTGCCCATATTCAAAAGGGAAGAATGACCTACTGAGGAGAGATATTACAGAATTTTTTGTAGCTTTAACGGTGGACACTGATAGAAATTACTGGCTCCCGTAGAACATAGAACATAGAACATAGAAGAATACAGCGCAGTACAGGCCCTTTGGCCCTCGATGTTGCGCCGATCCAGGCCCACCTAACCTACACTAGCCCACAATTCTCCATATGCTTATCCAATACCCGCTTAAATGCCCATAAAGAGGGAGAGTCCACCACTGCTATTGGCAGGGCATTCCATAAACTCACGACTCG
>NW_025124826.1:0-1084 GCF_004010195.1 Chiloscyllium plagiosum | reverse complement strand
GTCGGAGGTTTAGTACTGAGGGAGGGCCGCACTTTCGGAGAGTCAGTACTGAGGGAGTGCCGCACTGTCAGAGGGTCAGTACTGAGGGAGTGCTGCACTGTCGGAGGTTTAGTACTGAGGGAGGGCTGTACTGTCGGAGGTTTAGTACTGAGGTAGTGCCGCACAGTCGGAGGTTCAGTACTGAGGGAGCGCCGCATTGTCGGAGGGTCAGTACTGAGGGACGGCTGCACTGTCGGAGGGTCAGTACTGAGGGAGGGCTGTACTGTCGGAGGGTCAGTGCTGAGGAAGTGCCGCACTGTCAGAGGGATAGTACTGAGGGAGTGGGCACTGTCGGAGGGTCAGTACTGAGGGAGGGCTGTACTGATGGAGGGTCTGTACTGAGGGAGGGCTGCACTGTCAGAGGGTCAGTACTGAGGGAGTGCCGCACTGTCAGAGGGTCAGTGCTGAGGGAGTGCTGCACTGTCGTTGGGTCAGTACTGAGGGATGGCTGCACTGTCGGAGAGTCATTACTGAGGTAGTGCCGCACTGTCGGAGGGTCAGTACTGAGGGAGGGCTGCACTGTCGGAGGGTCAGTACTGAGGGAGGGCTGTACTGTCGGAGGGTCAGTGATGAGGAAGTGCTGCACTGTCAGAGGGATAGTACTGAGGGAGTGGGCACTGTCGGAGGGTCAGTACTGAGGGAGGGTCGCACTGTCGGAGAGTCAGTACTGAGGGAGTGCCGCACCGTCGGAGGGTCAGTACTGAGGCAGGCCTTCACTGTCGGAGGGTTAGTACTGCGGGAGGGCTGTACTGTCGTAGGTTTAGTACTGAGGGAGTGGGCACTGTCGGAGCGTCAGTACTGAGGTAGAGTGGCACTGTCGGAGGGTCAGTACTGAGGGCGCGCCGCACTGTCGGAGGGTCAGGACTGAGGGAGTGCTGCACTGTCGGAGGGTCAGTACTGAGGGAGGGCCACACTGTCGGAGAGTCAGTAGTGAGGGAGGGCCGCACTGTCAGAGGGTCAGTACTGAGGGAGGGCCGCTCTATCAGAGGGTCAGTACTGAGGGAGGGCCGCTCTGTCGGAGGGTCAGTACTGAGGGAGGGCCGCA
>NW_025124825.1:0-1084 GCF_004010195.1 Chiloscyllium plagiosum | reverse complement strand
TGCTGTCCCTGTCCCTGGGAGTGTGTGATGGGGAGACAGTGTCGAGGGGGATTTATCCAGTAACAACCCTCACTTTTACTGTCCTGGCAATATGTCCTGGTGCTTGAATGACTCAGTAATATTTAATGATCATTGGGAAAATATGGAATATGTGGAACTGTTTGGATATTTTCTGGACTGGAATCGACGAGGAGTTGCTTTATCACCTTCCTTTCTGTGCAGGCTTTGTAGAAGAGCCTAGCAAAGCCTTTAAAATGATATGAAATGTGATTTTGCCAGTTCTTTGGAAGCTGCTCCTTCATCCGGTAACTGGTGGGACAGGATCATAGGACAGAATTTATAGAAAAACATCTTTTGCTATAAATTATGTGTCTTATGACGCTGCTCCACATGAAAGGGGCAGCGCTCCGAGAGCGAGACTGTAACCTGGTGGTTGTGGGGATGTTTAACTTTGCCCACCCCAGTCGGCCCCTCCACGTCACGTCTTCAATCCCGGAATCTCCAGGTTCGGAAAGATTTGGGGGGCCCCCTCGATGCTGACAGCCACCGGGTTTCCCGCCAAATTGTTTGGAAATATCGAAATCTCCGAAAGCGCAAGTCAAGAGGGAAACTCTCTCCACAAGCTCTTTTCCGAGTCCAAGTTCTCCTGTCCACGTTTCCACCTGACAGTTTATCAGGAATGAAAAAGCCTGACTGTTCCCCACCTTCAAGGCTCGAATCCAGAAAGGGTGCAATCAAAACCTGCCTACTTTCCAACAGCCTGAACCAGAGCAATTTCAGGGTAGAATTGCACAGCACAGAGACCGGGGGAGAGAATTCTTTGAAGTTTGTATCGCACGTAGACGGTGGGGGGGGGGGGTTAAGGTGTTTAATATGCTTCCCTTGGTTACTCAGAGATTTGAGTCCATGCTGAGGTTATACAGGACGTTGGTGAGTCCACTCCTAGAATACAGCATCCAGTTGCAGTCACCCTATGACAGGAAGGATAGGGTTCAGAAGAGACTTACCAGGGTGTTGCAGGAACGGAGGGTTTGAATTGAACAGGCTGGGAATGTTTTCCCCGGAGCGTCGGAGGCTGAGGGGT
>NW_025124824.1:0-1084 GCF_004010195.1 Chiloscyllium plagiosum | reverse complement strand
AAATCAGAGTTCTTGACAAAGTGTAAGAGCGACCATCTATTCTGCTTGACTAAATTGTACTGGGACAGTCTTGAAAGGGCAATGAAAGAAGGTATGGTTTGTCTCAGCTCATTGTTAACATATTAGTGAATTTTAATTGGAAAAACGTATTTGGTAAGTGGGAAGGGCACAGAATGAGTTCAACTATATATAATCGCATCATTTACAGAAGATCATCAAAGGAAATATTGCCTGCACATGCTTTAATGATATTGGAGTTATGAATAGATCACAGTCATCCGTTTATCTACAACAAACCTCGACATGATGTGCGAAAAACACGAGCATTTCTGAGTTTTCAGAACCATAGATAATAGGTGAATGTTTCCGAGAAGTCTGTTACATAATGTTATAAGGAAAATATAGCTTTCAATTTTTTTCAACTCTTCAACCTTTTACAGCAGAAAACAGGACAGATCTTCTCATATTTATTGTGTGTATTTCGCTGCTCTGTATAGACCCGTTTTTTGTTACTTTTTTTACTCTAAACGTCTGATGCTTGGTGGTGTATGTAATTTATGCCAGACTTCCTTAAGGCTGCAAGACTTAATCTTATCACTTACAATATTACCAGTTATTTTGCTTTAACAACTTTTTACGAATGGAAATACTCACGATGTAAGGAAACCATGCTCGTGCAATTCTGTTTTTAGTAATGAACGACGAAGAATCAAATTATTCATATTTCTCAACAGAATGTGCACATACAGATGTAGGACCAGTAACAAACTTGTATCTTCACCATGAGTGAGATAACAGAAGAATCATGATATTTTGAGTTCTACAAACTTGACTACAAGCACATACCAATTTGGAGACACATTTTCTTTGCAATTTTAAAATCTTACACCACTGGAAATGCGTGCTCCCTCTGGGTTTCTGTAATTTCTCACAACTCCCTATGTTCACCTGATTTTGGCCGCTGATGTTGATGCAAGATTGATATGATAGTTACTTTGCAGATTCGATTCCATCCAGTATGCAAACAAGCCCTCCATCCCAACAAGTCCACACTGACCCATTCCCCGACCTTGCATTTATCCCT
>NW_025124823.1:0-1084 GCF_004010195.1 Chiloscyllium plagiosum | reverse complement strand
TCAGTACTGACCCTCCGACAGTGCAGCACTCCCATAGTACTGACTCTCTGACAGTGCAGTACTCCCTCAGTACTGACCCTCTGACAGTGCAGCACTGCCTCAGTACTGACCCTCTCACACTGCAGCACTCCATCACTACTGACACTCGAGCAGTGCAGCACTCCCTCAGTACTGATCCTCTGACAATGCTGCACTCCCTCAGTACTGATCCTCTGACAGTGCAGCACTCCCTCAGTACTGACGCTCCGAAAGTGCAGTACTCCCTCAGTACTGACCCTCTGACAGTGCAGCACTCTCACAGTAATGACCCTCCGACAGTGCAGCACTCCCTCAGTACTGACCCTCCGACAGTGCAGCACTCCCATAGTACTGACTCTCTGACAGTGCAGTACTCCCTCAGTACTGACCCTCTGACAGTGCAGCACTGCCTCAGTATTGACCCTCTCACACTGCAGCACTCCCTCACTACTGACACTCGAGCAGTGCAGCACTGCCTCAGTACTGATCCTCTGACAGTGCAGCACTCCCTCAGTACTGACACTCTGACAGTGCAGCACTCCCTCAGTACTGACCCTCTGACTGTGCAGCACTCCCTCAGTACTGACCCTCCGACAGTGCAGTACTCCCTCAGTACTGACCGTCTGACAGTGCAGCGCTCCCTCAGTACTGACCCTCTGACAGTGCAGCACTGCCTCAGTACTGACCATCTGACAGTGTAGCACTCCCTCAGTACTGATAATCTGAAAGTGCAGCACTCCATCAGTACTGACCCTCTGACAGTGCAGCACTCCCTCAGTACTGACCCTCTGACATTGCAGCACTCCCTCAGTACTGACCCTCTCACAGTGCAGCACTCCCTCAGTACTGTCACTCTAGCAGTGCAGCACTCCCTCAGTACTGATCCTCTGACAGTGCAGCACTCCCTCAGTGACGATTCTCTGACAGTGCAGCACTCCCTCAGTACTGACCCTCTCACAGTGCAGCACTCCCTCAGTACTGACCCTCCGAAAGTGCAGTACTCCCTCAGTACTAACATTCTGACAGTGCAGCACTCCCTCAGGACTGACCCTCTGACAATGCTGCA
>NW_025124822.1:0-1084 GCF_004010195.1 Chiloscyllium plagiosum | reverse complement strand
TTTTTTGCAGAAACAGCACAGTTTTGGAAAAAGTTTCAGTCACTCTCTCACAAACACACACACATGCACTCGGAGATCAGAAACAGAATCCAGCAGCAGCTCTGTCTCCAAGCTGTGAAACCTGCACAGAATTGTTCCCTCATTCAGTTTTTAACTGGCTGGATAGACCAAGCAGGGGAGGCAACACAGTGGTGTGTACAGTCGGAAGGGAGTTGCCCTGGAAGTCCTCACCATTAACTATGGAACGCATGAAGCCTCATGACAGCAGGTCAAATATGGGGAAGGTAATTACCACACAGCACCGACCTCCCCTCCAACCTCAACTGAGCAGTCAGTCCTCCTCCATGTTGAACAGTACAGACAGGGAGCACTGAGGGTGGGAAGAATGCAGGATATACCCTGAGTAAGGGACTTCAAAGCCCACCATCAAGAGCTACTCAGAAGCATCACTACTGAGCAAGGTGGTCAAGTTCCACCTGATTCAGCTGCTAGACTGGACCTGGGGCAGGTGGTGAGGGAACCAACAAGAGGGAAAAACATACTCACTATCACCCTCACCAATCTGCCTGCTGCTTGTGTATCTGTCCATGACAGTACCAGTAAGGGTGACCACTGTACAGTCCGTGTGGAGACAAAATCCCATCTTCACAATGAGAATACCTTACATTTTGTTAGGTAAGAGATACAGGATGTCAGGAAGAACTTTGTTTTTAGCAGCAATTGGTAATGACATGGAAATTAGTGCCCAGTCAGGTGAGGCAGGTGAAGACACTCAGTGATTGCAATGGCAGGTTGGATGGGCTCTTGATGGAAATAAACCTGCAAGGCTCTGGGGGTCGGGTAGGGGAGGGGGTGGGACTGACTGGATTGTTCCATGAAATGACAGCATTTACCTGACAGGCTGAATGTTCTCCCCCTGTGCTGGAAATAGGTCTCACTCAATGAGGGGTTCACAATTGGAGAGTTTGGATACAGTAAATACAGGACAAATTGTTTCTCCAGGCAGGAGGGTCAGTAACCAGAGGGCACACATTTCAGAAAGGGTCTGAAAAACTAGAGAGAAGATGGAACATTTTTATCCAGC
>NW_025124821.1:0-1084 GCF_004010195.1 Chiloscyllium plagiosum | reverse complement strand
TGTGGAGTCGCAGGTAGATAGGATAGTGAAGACTGCGTTTTGTATGCTTTCCTTTATTGGTCAGTGTATTGAGTACAGGAGTTGGGAGGTCATGTTGCGGCTGTACAGGACATGGGTTAGGTCACTCTTGGAATATTGCGTGCACTTCTGGTCTCCTTCCTATCGGAAAGATGTAGTGAAACTTGAAATGGTTCAGAAAAGATTTACAAGGATATTGGCAGGGTTGGAGGATTTGAGCTACAGGGAGAGGCTGAACAGACTGGGGCTGTTTTCCCTGGAGTTTCGGAGGCTGAGGGGAGACCTTATTGAGGTTTACGAAATTATGAGGGGCATGGATAGGATAGGATAAATAGACAAAGTCTTTACCCGGGGTGGAGGAGTCAAGAACGAGAGGGCATAGGTTTAGGATGAGAGGGGAAAGATATAAAAGAGACCTAGGGGAAACTTTTTCATGCAGAAGGTGGTACGTGTATGGAATGAGCTGCCAGAGGAAGTGGTGGAGACTGGTACAATTGCAACATTTAAGAGGCATTTGGATGGGTATATGAATAGGAAGGGTTTGGAGCGATATGGACAAGATGATGGCAGGTGGGACGAGATTAGGTTGGGATATCTGGTCTTCATGGATGGGTTGGACCGAAGGTTCTGTTTCAATGCTGTACTTCTCTCTGACTCTATGACACATTGAGAGAGAGAAAGAGAGACGGTGGGGGGTGGGGGGGGGGGGTGTTGGAGGAGACGTGTTGCCTGCAGTAGTAAGAGTGGTGGAGCATGAGCCGTATTTGGGGGTAGATGCTGTAACAGATATCCAGTGAGTGTGAGGGAGCAGGAAGAATATGGTGAGCCTTATCCTGACAGAGTGGAGAAGGTTATTGATGCTTGTCCTGTATTGATCGACATTTCCGCAGACCACAGAGACTGCACTTAGCTGGGTGGTGAGCTCAGACCATGCTCGGTAGGTCTTGTATTGTGGCCCACTCTGGGAAGAGAATGGTCCTCCTCTGTACTAGTTCCTTCAACAGGATCTCCGCGTCTCTGTTGACAAACCGTGGTGTAATTTCCCCTGAGCTTCCATGCTCTGGGT
>NW_025124820.1:0-1084 GCF_004010195.1 Chiloscyllium plagiosum | reverse complement strand
TGCTAATGCCCTGTCAGGAATTCAGGACTTAGAGTCCTAAGAGTTCATTAATCTGTATCATAACGCCAAGAGATTAGAAAAACTGCTGTTAAATTGCTGGTCAGTTTAGATGCTGCAATTTTTATTCTGTTATCATATTGTCACATGCTACATGTTTACATAAGATTCAGTGGAAATGAAGTTTACAATTTTGACATGATATGTTGTCTGTATTGTAATGTTAAATCTTATTGTACTTTATTTAAATTGTCTTTTATTTATTTATGGTATCAATTTTCGATGTTTTTATATTTTTCCATGAAATAAAAACATGTGTACATGAAAAAAAGACATTGTATTTTAATAGCAATTGTTAATTGATGAATATTTAAAATTAAATAAAATAATTTTATATACATATATCTTATTCATCAAATTTGTTGTCTCTACCCAAATCGTGGAGCAGGTCTGAAATGAGAATTCAACTGAATGTTAAGAGACACCATAGGCTCAAGCCCCTTCCAGAAACAGGAACATATTCTAGGCTGACACTTCATTGCACTGAGGGAGTGTTGTACTGACAGGGGGACCTTCCTTCTAATTTAATATTAAACCAAGTGCATGTCTGCTCTCCCACATGGACATGCAAGGGTCCATGTCATGAATCAAAAATCTGGGGAATTCTCTGGTGCCCTGGCCAAATCCACACAAAACATCTAAAAAGATGACCTGGTCATTTATCGCACTGCTATTTGTCAGTTGTGTCAAATTACCCGCCACAATTTCCTACAATACACTATTGCTTCCCCACAGTCTGGAGCAATGTGCAAGAATGCCACAAAAAGGTTAATAGCCTTCTGCAATCTGCAAGGATAACAGCCACCTCACTCTCACTCTCACTGCCCTTGCATCCATCTCACAACAAAGATCATGGTCTACCATTCTTAATATCACAAATGGCATCTTTCCTTATGGGTTCTTGCCCGTCCTATTCCACCCAAACCATTAATTGTCCTTCCGTCTGCACTTGTGACTCATTTACACAGGACGCCTCATCACCTCTCCCGACTGATGAAAGACCAGCCTTCTGACTGCCTCCCTTGAC
>NW_025124819.1:0-1084 GCF_004010195.1 Chiloscyllium plagiosum | reverse complement strand
GTCCGAAAAACACTACCCTCCGTCTCCAACCTTCCAGCCAATTTGTATCCAAATAGCTGGTTCTCTCTGCATCCTATGGTGTCTAACTCGCTAACCAGTCTATTATGTGGAACCTTTTAGAATATCTTTCTGAAGTCCAAGTTAGTGATTTATGTACAAAGCCATGCTGACTGTCCCTAATCACTTCTTGCCTTTCCAATTACATATAAACCTGTCCTTCAGAATTCCTTCCAACACCTTGTCTGCCACTAACCTCAGGCTCATCAGTGTATTGTTCCCTGGCCTTTCCTCATCATCTTTCTCAAATAATGGCGCTGTCTAGCAACACCTCACCTGTGGCTACCAGTGATGGAAATATCTCAGCGAAGGGCCCAGCAATCACTTCCCTAACTTCCCACAAAGATTTGGGATACACCTGATCAGGTCCCACAGATTTATTCAGCTTTATGCATAAGACATCCAGTACAACCTCCTCTGTAATATGGATAGTTGTCAAGTTCTCACTATTTATTTCTCCAAAGTCTCCAGCTTCCATATCCTCTTTCAGTAAAAGCTGATATGAAATCCTCAGATAGTATCTCTCCCACCTTCTGTGGTTCCACAGACAGCCTTGTTGATCTTTCAGGGTCCATATTCTCTGCCTGGTTACTCTTTTGTCCTTAGTGTTTTGTTGAATCTCTTTGGATTGTCCTTAAACCTCTTTTCCCCAAAAGCTTTTTGTATGCTTTTTGCCCTCCTGTTTTCCCTCAAGTGTACTCCTACTGCCCCTATACTCCGAGGGATTCACTCAAACCCAGTTGTCTGTACCTGCCATATCCCTCCTTCATCATTTTGACCAGACCCTCAATTTTTCTAGACACACAGCATTCTCTACACCTACCAGCGTTGGCCTTAACAGGAACATACTGTCTATGTACTCTTGTTGTCTCATTTTCACAGGCCTATGGAGGCAATGGCAGATGAGGACATGGAAAATGTCATTCTCATTAAAGAGGTAGTGTTGGGAAAGATAACAGCCCAAAAGTACACGGGTCTCCTGGCTGTGATGGATTGCATCCCAGGGGACTAAAAGAGATGGTGAATG
>NW_025124818.1:0-1084 GCF_004010195.1 Chiloscyllium plagiosum | reverse complement strand
TGAAGGTTTTGCCTGGCTTTGTTCAGATCCCCAGTCACTCAGGATAAGTTGCAGGAGGGCAGCCAGGTGATGGTATGGTGCACGATGTTGACACAGGTGGAGAGCAGGCTCCCAAACATCCAAGTCGTTGTCAGGGCTGGGCGTGCAGGAAGCTGGAGTTGGGCATCTGGGGACCCTGAAGTGACGTCGGCGACTCCTGCTGATCCATTCGCTGGGAGGGAAGGATGATGGTTCTCAGGGGCGAGGAGGCTGCACTCACCCGTGGAACAGTCGTGGCCCCCCACGCCAATTAGACAGTGCCGAGGCCTCAGTCAAAGACCCAGCTGATTGATGAAGCAAGTGAAAATGAAGCCTGAGTGTTAATTTCCCTGAACTGAGCTTCTCAATAAGTCCTGCACTTGGATTGGCTCCTTCAGCACTAGGCTCATTATACCATTTGGTCCTATATTTCCCCTCATTTAATCCATAACTGAGTGTGAAATTGTCTAACCCAGCTCTCGCCCCTTGACACATGCTCAGCCGATATTTTCCAGCATTGTGGAGATATTGGCTAATTGCCTAACTCAGCATTCGGCCTGAGATGCAACCTGGACCTTTATCATGGCCAGGGTAGGAGTGGGATATGGCTCATTTAATCCACCACCATGAATTACATTGGCTGACGAGGACCAAGATACATCTTTACCTCTGGTATATGGGTGGTGTAGATAATCACTGATCTGATACCGGGAGTGAAATTGGCTAATCCAGTCCTCGGCCAAAATTCGACCTGGGCTACATCTTCCTGATCTGTTGGTTTCAACTAGCCCTCGATTAGCAGTAAATATTTGGTTCGGGACTGGATGTTCGGCCTAAGTTTCCCCACACTGTGCTTCTCGATTCATCCCACATCATCGAGTGTGAGATCAGTGAAAGGATGTGCCGAAGAATGGAGCCTGAGACTCTCCGGCTCTGTGTGCACATGCATCTGGCTGGGACGGTGAGGAACCTTGGTTCCACATTATTCCATCAGATCAATTAGCACTAGGCATACGATGAAGCCTAAGTTTATGTTTGCTTACGTTGTGGGTTTTGGTCAGTTCGA
>NW_025124817.1:0-1084 GCF_004010195.1 Chiloscyllium plagiosum | reverse complement strand
TCACTTTTTCCTCCTGACCTCCAGCATCGGCAGTTCTCACTTTCACCTGATCTCAAGCATCTGCAGGCCTCACTTTCGTCACCTAAACTCCAGTATCTGCAAGTCCTCACTTTCTGCGCATGATCTCCAGTATCTGCAGTCCTCACTAACTACTGATTTCTAACATCTGCAGTCGTCCCTTTCTCCTGATCTCCAGCATCTGCAGGCCTCACTTTCGTCACCTGACCTGCAATATCTGCAAGTCCTCACTTTCTGCACATGATCTCCAGCATCTGCAGTCCTCACTTTCTCCTGATCTCCAATATCTGCAGTCCTCACTTTCTCCTTCGGTATCTGCAGTCCTCACTTTCTCCTGACCTCCAGCATCTGCAGGACTCACTTTCTCCTCCTGATCTCCACTATCTGCTGTCCTCACTTTGTTCTGATCTCCAGCATCTGCTGTCTTCACATTCTCCTGACCTCCAGCATCTGCAGTCCTCACTTTCTCCACTTGATCTCCAGCATCTGTTGTCTTCACTTCCTCTGGATCTCCAGTATCTGCTGCCCTCACTTTCTCCACTTGATCTCCAATATCTGCAGTCCTCACTTTCTACTCCTGATATCCAGTATCTGCAGACCTCACTTTCTCCACCTGATCTCCATTATCTGCAGTCCTCACTTTCTAATCCTGATATCCAGTATCTGCAGTCCTCACATTCTCCTCCTGAATTGCAGTATCTGCAATCCTCATTTTGTGCTGATCTCCAATATCTTCAGTCCTCACTTTCTCCATCGGTATCTGCAGTCCTCACTTTCTCCTGACCTCCAGCATCTGCAGTCCTCACGTTTTCCTCCTGATCTCCACTATCTGCAGTCCTCACTTTCTCCTCCTGAACCACAGTATCTGCTGTCCTCACTTTGTCCTGATCTCCAGCATCTGCTGTCGGCACATTCTCCTGATCTTCAGCATCTGCAGTCCTCACATTCTTCTGATTTTCAGAATCTGTTGCTCTCACTGTATCCTGAATTCCAGCATCTGCAGTCCTCATTTTCTCCCCTTGATCTCCAGCAACTGTTGTCTTCATTTCCTTCTGATCTCCAGTAT
>NW_025124816.1:0-1084 GCF_004010195.1 Chiloscyllium plagiosum | reverse complement strand
CTTACCTCTCTTACCTTTCCTGGATTTATTCCAGCGCTAACCACTGTGCCACCATGCCGCCCAAGTACGCATTTGCGGTCATCCCAGACCAGAAGAGAGAATGTCCTGAATGTCCACCTTGCACTGACAGGATACTAAACTCCTTTTGCAGAGAGCGAAGAGGCATGCATTTACATGCAGCAAACTCTAAGCAACATAAATACTTGTAAATTCTCAATTTCTGTTCTGGACTGACTGGGATGACTTTTGTAGTTATTTTTCAGCATGTTCGAAGAGAAGATGCAGATAAGAAATTCAATCCAAATGATACAACAAGGTCAAAACATGATGCGTCATTCAGCAGTGTATGCTATTGGTCTTTGAATGCAATGCCGATAAATAAAAGTAACATGAAATACCTTTCTTACATCTCTCAGTGATACTTGCCCATTATCTTAAATCTGTATGTCTAATACTTCTATTATCAGATAATTGGAGTCGTATTATTTGTCTATCATATCGAAGCCTATCGTAAATCGAGATACCTTCATCAAATCTCATTTCTATATCCTTTGCTATATGCATAACTAACTTCAGTTTCTCCAACTGGACCTTTCAACGTATATCTCTTATTCCTTGAACCATTCTGATCAATCCACTTTTAAATCTTTCCATGAACTCTCACATCCTTTATGGGGATCATTTCTTTGCCCAGTCTCATACACTCTGCGTTTATATGCGTGATGTCATCATGCATGGCAAATGTTCACTGAAATTGCCCTCATTTCCAGATATTTCGTCATCTGCGAGTTTCGTCTGACCCAGCGCTTCTGACATGGTTTTAGATGCAGACCCCCTATTTTACTTTAATGTTAAAAACAATTACATTATTTTAGTATTCACAATATAACGTCTTGTGCTGTTGCCAGCTATCTATGAAAGTTTGAGATGATTATGGGACTAGTGAGACACCTTGCTTTTGATCTTATTCAATGCCCATCTATTGCTCTATTTTAATTCTGTTCTCCCTGATCAACTCACTGTCATTGCCTGACTTCTTCTGTTTCCAGTACTGGGTGCAAACGGTTTAGTTATTCTACTGTTA
>NW_025124815.1:0-1084 GCF_004010195.1 Chiloscyllium plagiosum | reverse complement strand
AGACAGGTCATGAGGGTGGTGCTGAGTTGGAAGGTTGGAACTAGGGTAAGGTGGAAAGAGGGGAAATGAGAAAACTGGTGAAATCCACATTGATACCGTGGGGTTGGAGGTTCCTGAGGCAGAAGATGAGGCGTTCTTTCTCCAGGTTTTGGGTGGTTAGAGTTTGGCGATGGGGCAGGCCCAACACCTGCGTGTCCTTGGCGGAGTGGGAGGGGGAGCTAAAGTGTTCGGCCACAGGGTGGTGGGGTTGCTTCATACGTGTTTCTCAGAGATGGTCTCTAAAGTAGTCTGCAAGTAGGCGTCCTGAGTCCCCAATGTAGAGGAAACCGCATCGAGAGCAACGGATACAGTAAATGACATGTGTGGAAGTGCAGGTAAAACTCTGATGGATCTGGAGGCCTTGGACAAAGGTGAGAGGGGAGGTGTGGGTGCAGGTTTTGCAATTCCTGCAGTGGCAGGCGAAGGTCCTGGGAGGAAAGGTTGATGGAGGCCGTGGACCTGAGAAGAGAGTCGTGGAGGGAATGGTCTATACGGAATGCAGATAGGGATGAACAGGGAAATGTATCTCTGGTGGTGGGGTCCATTTGTAGTGACAGCCAGGTGGATGGGGTCTGTTGGAGGTGGGAGAAAGGGTCCTTGGAGAATGAGCAGGAGCCTTGGTGGAAAATGTAAGCCTGGAGGTGGAGGCAGTGGAAGAAGTGTTCGACTTCGCAATGCGTGTAGAATCTGTTGATCCGGGAGCTGAGGGGGATGAAGGTAAGACCTTTGCTGAGGACTGACCATTCATCCTCAGTGAAGGTGAGGTCTGGGAGGATGATGAAAACATGGCAGTCTGGGAGCTAGGACCTGGTGTAGGGCTGGAGCTGGGAATGAGGGTGGAGATCATTCCCTCCCAACTCTCTTGTCAGGTCCACACCCCCCACCAAGCTCAAAACTAAAGTCACAACGCTGTACAGCATGGAAACAGACCCATCTGTCCAACTTGTCTATGCCAACCAGATATCCTAAATTAATCTAGTCCCATTTCCCCATATTTGGGTCAAAATTTGTCAGCATTTTGCCGTATTCCATCCAGGCTTGGGTA
>NW_025124814.1:0-1084 GCF_004010195.1 Chiloscyllium plagiosum | reverse complement strand
TATGGCACTGTAGGAGACTCTCAAAAATGCCTATACCCACCTAAGCCGTTAACTGATGGTAAGATAAATGTTAAAGTTGAACAAAAATGAATAAATCAAAAGGATGCAGCAGGCCTGGTGATCAGACACGGACTCGGGAGCCCAGCAATTTCTACCCTGATAAAACATAGTAGGATCATCGAGCTAGTGAAGAGAAATCATCTGTCTCCCCCCAATTCTAACTTCACAATTGGAATGTGCCATTCACCCAACAGTCAGCGATGTCAAAATCCCACACACATACCAAGTATTATTGCGTTATATCAGGGTTATCGTGAAAGGGGTTAACTGGAGCTGTTTGTTCAGTGACTGTGATTCATATCAGTCTTCCGAGATCCAACTGGGTCACTGGAGGGTTTCCCACTTCCATAATTAGGTGATTATTTCAAATTGTTTTGCCATGTATCAGGGGAAGCGTCATCATCAACACGATTGAGATCAGCAGCTACAGAAAGAGGGTTGGATCTGAATCTGAAAGCATTAGAATGTTCCAACAATGGATCAGAATCTGAGAACGTTTTACTGGAATATTCCAACAATGGACAGGAGTTTATCCTGGGGTCTTTACTCTATTTCTTCGGATTGGGCATGGTTAGAGTTGCGAATACAAGCCTTACTGATGATTATTCAAGCTGGGTACTATCCCATCCTCGCTTTTGTTGGTGTTCCTGGTAAGCCTCTCTCTGTCAATTCTGTCAACGACGGTGAAGGTTATTGCTATTCCAGTTAGTTATATTTTACAAATATATGAACTTTCAGTCACAAACTCCACTTCCTTTTCATGTATTTCCAAACTGCTTACTCACAAACACCTAAGAAGGAACAAGACTGTTCAGAACTTTGAATCTCCTTTTTACCTTGAACTGTTTTATGTCTCCATATTTCTCTGTCATCAAATCTACCAACACCAACCTCCATAATATCCCCCGTATCCAGCTCTGCCTCAGTGTTGTTGCTGAATTAGCCATCACATACCCCTTTGATAATGACAGATGTTACGGCTCCAGTTCTCTTCTGATGTCTCTTCCAGTTACAAATATTTTGC
>NW_025124813.1:0-1084 GCF_004010195.1 Chiloscyllium plagiosum | reverse complement strand
TTTTTTATCTTCATTTGATTCCAGATGCACAGCGCTTTAGTCATCAAAGACCTGTTCCATTTTTAAATGTAATACAGTCCCACATCACTCTGATTATCAATAATCTCTTCCAGGTCTCCTGCGTTCTCGTGACTCTAGACTCAGCGTTGTGACTACTACTCGCCAAAGAACAAAGAAGTAAGATCAAAGAAAATTACAGCATAGAAACCGGCCCTTTGTCCCTCCGAGCATCCGCTAATCCAGATCATCTATCTAAACCTGTCGATTATTTTCTAAGGGCCTGTACCCCTCTGCTTTCTGCCCATTCATGTATCTGTCTCGGAACATGTAAATGACTCCATCATGGCGACCTCTCCTACCTCCAGTGGCAACGCGTTCTAGGAAATCATAATCCTCTGCGCAAAGAATATCCCTTAAAGTTTTCCCCGCTCACCTTCAACTTGTGATCTCTAGTAACTGAGTGCCCCACACTGGGAAACAGGCTTTTTACTATCCATCTTGTATATACCTCTCATGATTTTATAGACTTCACTCATCTACCCCTCTCAACGTCCTTATTTCTAATGAAAATAATCCTTATCTGCTCAACCTCTCTTCCTGTCTTGGGGCGGCCCATAGCAGGCAACATCCTGGTGAGCCTCCTCTGCACCCTCTCCAAGCCATCTACATCCTTTTGATAATATGGCAGTCAAAACTGGAGGCAGTATTCAAAATGAGCCCAAGCACTAGGCCCACTTCCTTCTCAATTTTTCCTATCCGTGTACTTGTAAAAATGAGTTTAAAATGTCTTTAATGTACCTGCGTCAACCGCTTCCACTTGCAGCCCCTGCCAGACACTGTGTGAAAACGTGGCCCCTCAGGTTCCCTTTTATTCATTCCCCTCAAGTATAAACTGACGCCTACTGGCACTTGAATCCCCGGCTCTGGAAAAAAGAGTGAGTGCATTCACCTATTTCCTGTCTCCCATGATATTAAGCATTTCTATAAGGTCCTGCCTCAGTCTCCTACCCACTGATGAAAAATATCCTACTTTGTTCTAACCCTCACTGTCAGTCAGACCATTGAGTACATGCAACATGCTTGC
>NW_025124812.1:0-1084 GCF_004010195.1 Chiloscyllium plagiosum | reverse complement strand
CCTCATCGCACTGTAATCACTCCCTCATCGCACAGTAATCACTCCCTCATCGCACTGTAATCACTCCTCCATAGTGGGTGGGAGTTGTGAATTCGTCACAGGAAACAGGTGAATGTGTGATCGGTCCCTCGAGGAGTTTGTGTTGGTCGTTGATGGCGGGGAGATGTTTCTGACCAACACAAACACCCAATCGGCAAAACGAAAGAGGGACTGAAAGCATTGAGCGGCACCCATGGCAAATATTGGAAAACCTATTGGGATGAGTTCCCAGGACCTGACTAACTACGTCTCAGCGTTGGGTGTAATCTTTGAAAATTCCCTGGATTCTGGAAATGTCCCGATGGATTGGAAAACTTCAAATGTAACACCCCTATTCAAAAAAAAGGGGAGGGCGAGCGAAATCAGGAAACTATTCCTTGATCACCTTGCTAGTCAGTTTGGCACTGGGAAAGTGGGAGAATTCACTACCAAGGAGCTGGTTACAATGTATTTAGCAAATCATATTACACTCAGGCAGGGTCAACATGATCTTGTGAAACACAAATTGTTATTGAAATTGGTTCAAATTCCATGAGAATGTAGCAAGCGGATGGAGAAAGCGAATTTCCAGAAGACATTTGCTGAAGTATCACAGACCAAAGCGCATGGTGTTGGTGGCGATGTGCTGGCAGAGGTCGACAAACAGAAAACGGACTGAAAGCCATTTCCAGTCTGGCAAACTGTAACCAACAGCTTGCCATCGGATCAGGGATCAGATCTCAACAGTGGTTAGCACCGCTGCCTCACGCACCACGGACCCTGGTTCGATTCCAGCCTCGGGCGACTGTCTGTGTGGAGTTTGCACATTCTCCCTGTGTCTGCGTGGGTTTCCTCCGGGTGCTCCGGTTTCCTCCCACAGTCACAAAGATGTATAGGTCAGGTGAAATGGCTGTGCTAAATTGTCCCATAGTGTCCAGGGATTAGATTACTTGCAGTGTGGAAACAGGCCCTCCGGCCCAACAAGTCCACACCGGCCCTCCGAAGCGTAACTCACCCAGACCCATTTCCCTACATATACCCCTGCACCTAACACTACGGGCAAGTT
>NW_025124811.1:0-1084 GCF_004010195.1 Chiloscyllium plagiosum | reverse complement strand
GTTTCAGGTGTGACAGAAAGGAAGGTAAAAGAGATGGGGGAGTTGCATTACTGGTAAAAGAATGTCTCACAGCTGTACTGAGGGAGCATACATCAGATGACTTGCATACTGATGCAATATGGGTAGAACTCAGAAATTGGAAAGATGAAATCACAATGCTGGGGGTATACTACAGGTCTCCCGACAGCTAACAGAAGATAGAGGAGAGAATGTGGAAACAGATTTTGGAAAAATATAAAAACAGCAGGGTTGTTGTGCTGAGTAATTTTAACTTCCCCTATATCAACTGGGACTCAGTACATGCGAAGGGCTTGGATCCAGCAGAATTTGTAAGGATATTCAGGAGGGATTCTTGACACAATATGCAAACAATCCAACCAGGGAAGGGGTATACTGGACCTGATTTTGGGAAATGAGTCCGGCCAGGTGAGTGAAGTTTCAGTGGGAAATAGTGACCATAATATTGTGCGTTTTTAGATACTCATGGAAATAAATTGCAGCAGTCCTCAGATAAAGGAATTAAATTGGGGGAAGGTGCACTCCAACAATATTAGGCAGGAACTGGAGAATGCTGGTTGGAGGCTGCTGTTTGTGGGTAAATCTATATGAGTCATGTGGGAGTATTTTAAACAGCAATTGATAAGAGTTCAGGAACGGCACATTCCTGGGAGAATGAAGGATAGGTATGACAACCTTGGACGACCAGGGATCTTATGACCTTGGTCCAAAAGAAAATGGAAGCGTACATAAGGTCTCGGAGGATGATAACCGATAAAGTCCTTGTAGTATATAAGGAAGATAGGAAAGAACTTCAACCAATTGGAGGCTGCTGTGTGTGGGTAAATCTATATGAGTCATGTGGGAGTATTTTAAACAGCAATTGATAAGAGTTCAGAAGCGGCACATTCCTGGGAGAATGAAGGATAGGTATGACAACCTTGGAGGACCAGGGATCTTATGACCTTGGTCCAAAAGAAAATGGAAGCGTCTATAAGGTCTGGGAGGATGGTAACCGATAAAGTCCTTGTAGTATATAAGGAAGATAGGAAATAACTTCAACCAGGAATTAGAAGGGCTAAAAGGA
>NW_025124810.1:0-1084 GCF_004010195.1 Chiloscyllium plagiosum | reverse complement strand
GTCTGATATAACCCAGCTCCACAGACACTGACAGCAATCTCCCCCTGTCTGATATAAACCAGCCCTACAGTCACAGACACCAATCTCCCCCTGTCTGATATAAACCAGCCCCACAGACACTGACACCAATCTCCCCCGTTTGATATAAACCAGCACCACAGTCACTGACACCAATCTTCCCCTGTATGATATAAACCAGCTCCACAGACACTGACGCCAATCTCCCCCTGTCTGATATAAACCAGCCCCACAGTCACTGACAAAAACTGCCCCTGTCTGATAAACACCAGCCCCTCAGTCACTGACACAGGAATGCTACCAGAATTGCTGTGCTCTTCCAGCACCACTGATCCAGAATCTGGTTTCCATCATCAGCAGTCATTGTTTTTACCAATTTCACGCTGTCTGATATACACCAGCCCCACAGTCCCTGACACCAATCTCCTCCTGTCTGATATAGACCAGCCCCATAGTCACTGACACCAATCTCCCCCTGTCTGATAAAAACCAAACCACAGTCACTGACACTCATCTCCCGCTGTCTGACATAAACCAGACTCACAGTCACTGACACCAATCTCCCCCTGTCTGATATAAACCATCCCCATACTCACTGACACCAATCTCCTCCTGTCTGATATAGACCAGCCCCACAGTCACTGACACCAATCTCCCCCTGTCTGATAAAAAACAAACCACAGTCACTGACACTCATCTCCCGCAGTCTGATATAAACCAGCCCCACAGTCACTGACACCAATCTCCCTCTTTCTGTATAAACCAGACCCACAGTCACTGACACCAATCTCCTGTCTGATATAAACCAGACCCACAGTCACTGACACCAATCTCCCCCTTTCCGATATAAACCAGACCCACAGTCACTGACACCAATCTCGTCCTGTCTGATATAAACCAGACCCACAGTCACTGACACTCATCTCCTCCTGTCTGATATAAGCCAGTCCCACAGTCACTGACACCAATCTCTCCCTGTCTGATATAAACCAGCCCCACAGTCACTGACGCCAATCTCCTCCAGTCTGACATAAAACCAGCCCCACAGTCACTGACACCAATTTCA
>NW_025124809.1:0-1084 GCF_004010195.1 Chiloscyllium plagiosum | reverse complement strand
GCCTCAGTGCGGACTCCTGGCCTAAGCACGGACTCCTGGCCTCAGTGCGAACTCCTGGCCTCAGGGCGGAGTCCCGGTCTCTGCACAGACTCCTGGCCTCAGTGCAGACTCCTGGCCTCAGTGCAGACTCCCGGCCTCAGCACAGACATCCCGGGCTCAGTGTGGACTCCCGGCCTCAGCACGGACACCAAACCTCAGTGCAGACTTCCGGCCTCAGCACAGACATCTGGCTTCAGTGCGGATTCCTGGCCTCAGTGCAGACTCCCGGCCTCAGCGCAGAAATCTGGCCTCAGTGCGGATCCCCGGCTTCAGTGCGGATTCCCGGCCTCAGCACAGAATCCCAGCCTCAGCACAGACTCTCAGCCTCAGCACGGACTCCCAGCCTCAACGCGGACTCCCAACCTCAGTGTGGACTCCCAGCCTCAGCACGGACTCCCGACCTCAGTGTGGACTCCCAGCCTCAGCACGGTCTTCCAGCCTCAGCACGGACACCAGGCCTCAGCATGGACACCCAACCTCAGTGTGGACTCCCGGCCTCAGCACAGTATTTCGGCCTCAGCACAGACACCTGGCCTCAGCGCGGTCTCCCGGCCTCAAGGCGGACATCCCGGCCTCAGTGCGGATTCCTGGCTTCAGTGCAGATTCTCAGCCTCAGCGTGGACATCCCAGCCTCAGCACAGACATCCCGGCCTCTGCGCGGACTCCGGGCCTCAGTGCGGACTCCGGGCCTCAGTGCGGACTCCTGGCCTCAGCGCGGACTCCTGGTCTCAGCGCGGACTCCTGGCCTCAGCGCAGACACCCCGGCCTCAGCGCGGACTAACGGCCTCAGCACAGACACCCCAGCCTCAGCGCGGACATCTCAGCCTCAGCGCGGACATCCGACCTCAGTGCGGACTCTTGGTCTCAGCGCTGACTCCCGGCCTCAGTGCAGACTCCCGGCCTCAGCAGGGATTTCCTGGCCTCAGCGCGAATTCCTGCCTCAGCATTAACTCCCGATCTCAGCATGAGGTCCCGGTCTCAGCACAGTCTCCCGACCTCAGTGCGGACTCCCGGCCTCAGCGCCGACTCCCGGCCTCAGCTCAGA
>NW_025124808.1:0-1084 GCF_004010195.1 Chiloscyllium plagiosum | reverse complement strand
CTTGTGTTAGTATCAACTGAAAATGTGGCTGTCATGTTTTCTCTCCTCTCATCCAAGTAATACAATGGATGGTAAATTGTCGGGTCATGTGGTCTGAACTCTATGGAACTCCAGAAGTTGCCAAACACTAACGAAACAACTATTCCATCTCACTGCATTTTATTGGCTCACCAACCCTCTATCCAGGTGAATAACCTTCTCCCAAACACATGTCCTCTTAGTTTACAGCTTAATATTTTGTGCAGCGTTTAATCAACGCCTTTTCAAAGTCCAGGTACTTTACTTTTCCAGGATACCTATGGTCTACTTTGTTTGTAACATCTTTAAAAAATCGAGCCAACAAATTCTTTAAAGAATCATGCTGATTCTGATGTATTCAGGTTTTATTTTGTAAATCCTCAGTTGTTAATTAATTAATTAGTAACGGATCCTCACAATTTCCCTTAATTCCCAACAGTTTGCTCACAACCTTATAGTGACAAGTGAAGCTGATTATCCTAGTTCCTAACTTTTTGTAACCTCTACGTTCCCTTTCCCATGTTCTTGTGTAACAGGCACAACGCTTTAAAAGATATGCTCCAATCGCTGTGTAATAGACATGAGTGTCTGAATGGAGTCACTCAGTTCCTGGTTTATACACTCAATGGGCTGAATGTCCCCATGGTATTCCTACATTATAGATTCGATGGCCGGAATGTCCTGATTTACAGATTCAAAATCTGCTTCTCCTCCTCCTGATAATACGCCAGAAGCCTGAGGGATTGTGAAATCTTCCTGTTGCTGTACAACATTTTGAGGGGCTGAACAGTCTCTTCATATTCCTTCTCAACAGGCTCGAGATACTGAACAATCACCTCCTGCATTCCTGAAATGGGATCGAAGGAGTGATTTGTCTCCTCTTGTTCAGATACAACCGACACATGGGTGAATTGCCTCCACTTTTCCATAACAAGTCTCAAATAATCTCCTTCTTTAGTTCTCGTGCTGAATGGCCTCCTGTTATTCTAGTGTACCAATCTCTTCCAGTTTCTGTGTTAGAGACTTGAGGAGACTGAATGGACTGATCCTGTTGCTGCATAATAGT
>NW_025124807.1:0-1084 GCF_004010195.1 Chiloscyllium plagiosum | reverse complement strand
TCGGCAGGGCTGTTCCTGCATTTTCCTTTCCCTCGGTCGGTGCTAGGTGACCCATCCAGTTTAATTTCTTTGAGACTTTGCAATGACTGGTACAACTAAGTGGCTTGCCAGGCCAGTTCAGGGGGCAATTGAAAGTCAATCACATTGCTGTGGGTCTGGAGTCACATGTAGGCCAGACCAGGTGAGGACAGCAGATTTCCGTCCCTGTCAGATATTGGTAAACCAGATGGTTATCCCAAGTTCATCGGTATATTATTAGTTGCAGATTTTATTTTAATAGAGTGCAAGTTCCACCATCTGTCTTGGCAGGAATCTAACCTGAGTCCCCAGAGCATTAGCTGAGTTTCTGGATTGATAGTCTCGTAATAGTACCAGAAGGTCATCACGTCCCTGCCTCCACTGCCTGGAGGGGTGTAGGAAACTGCATGGAAGAGTATGGAGGAGTATGTGGAAGAGTATGGGGGACTGAATAGAGATGTATAGAGGACTCAATGGAGATGTACAGAGACCTGAATGGAGGTGAATAGAGGACTGAATGGTGGTGTATAGAGAACTTCATAGATGCTACAAGAATGCATCTTCTTCCTCAGGAGGCTAAGGAAATTCAGCATATTTGTAAGGACTCTCCCCAACATTTATAGCTGCACCATAGAAAGCATTCTATCTGGGTGCATCACAGCTTGGTACGGTAACAGCTCTGTCCAGGACTACAAGAAACTACAGAAAGTTATGAACACAGCCCAGACCATGACACAAGCCAACCTTATCTATCGATTCCATCTATAGTTCTCAATGCCATGGAAAGACAGCAAACACAATCAAAGACCCCTCCCACCCGGTCAGACTCTCTTCCAACCTCTTCTACCAGGCAGAAGATGCAGAAGCTCCAACACACATGGCCACAGCTTCTTCCCTGCTGTTCTTACACTGCTAAATGGACCTCTCTAACTTCAAATCTAATGCTGATCTTGCTTTTGTGTATCACCTGTGTAATCCTGTATGAAGCACTCTGTCTGAATAAAGAATAATCTGTCTGTGTGTTATGATGCGCCTCTACCACCCACAAACGAAACATTTCATTGCA
>NW_025124806.1:0-1084 GCF_004010195.1 Chiloscyllium plagiosum | reverse complement strand
GATATCTGAGACAGCTTCATTTATAAAAAAAAAATCTTGGATGTCGGATTCGCTGGCTGGGTTGGCATTTAGTGACCATTTCTAATTGTTCTTGAGTGGGCTGTAGGACATTACAACGATAGATGTAGCGGAGATAGTGAAAAGATTTGAATAAAATGACGAAACAATTTAAAAAAAAAATCTTGGATGTCGGATTCGCTGGCTGGGTTGGCATTTAGTGACCATTTCTAATTGTTCTTGAGTGGGCTGTAGGACATTACAACGAAAGATGTAGCGGAGACAGTGAAAAGATTTGAATAAAATGACGAAACAATTTAAGAATTCGCTGAGCTGTGATGGGTGAACAACCACTGTCGTGAATACTCCCACGTGCATCATATTTCTTCGAAGACCTCAGGATTGCATCATTGTGTGAACAACACGCAACTCCTTCCCTTCCATCATGTGGGAGCTCGTGTGGGAATGTAAAGCTGCGAAGGCAGCAGCACATGGTTGGGAAAAAAGGCGGTGCTAAAAACGTCATTCAAATAAGTCACAATAAAACACTGTACAGAGATCAAGTACACGCATGCTTAGAGGCAGAGGACATTTGACCAGAGTAGAGAGGGAATATGAGAGTACGGATGGAAGTGCATTCGGATAGTTTAGTCGAAAGGAATGAAACAGAGGTTGAGCTGCTGAAGAGCAGAGACTTTGAAGAGACGTGTGATGTTCATGAAGTGCAAGTGTGCAGACTTGGTGAAGTATCTCACCATGGTTATGACGTGAGTGGTTCAGACTCAGACAACTGTCAAAGAGAAATTGAGTCAGTGGTGAGGCAATTTCTCCACCAACGTGGCCAATGCTGCCTTCCTGCGCATCTCATCCAATTCATGCAACTCCGCACTCAAGACCCACCCCTCCAATTATGACGAAGGCAGAATTCCCCTGGTCATCACCTTCCACCCCACCAACCTCCGTTGACATCATATCATCCTCCGCCATTTCTGCCACGTGCAAACACACGCCCCACCACCATCCGCTTTCTGTGAAGATCATTCCGTCGTGATTGCCTTGTCAGGTCCACGCCACCCACCAATCCAGC
>NW_025124805.1:0-1084 GCF_004010195.1 Chiloscyllium plagiosum | reverse complement strand
CACAGGGTAATGAAGATACAGTGTTACAGACACCAGATAATGAAGGTAGTGTTACAGACACAGGATAATGAAGATAGTGTTACAGACACAGGATAATGAAGATACATTGTTATAGACACAGGATAATGAAGATAGTGTTACACACACAGGATAATGAAGGTACAGTGTCACAGACACAGGATAATGAAGACAGTGTTACAGACACAGGATAATGAAGATACAGTGTTACACACACAGGGTAATGAAGATGCAGTGTTACAGACACAGGATAATGAAGATACATTGTTACAGAAACAGGATAATGAAGATACAGTGTTCCAGACACCGGATAAGGAAGATAGTGTTACAGACACAGGATAATGAAGATACATTGTTACAGACACAGAATAATGAAGATACAGTTTTAAAGACACAGAGTAATGAAGATACAGTGTTACAGACACCGGATAATGAAGGTAGTGTTCCAGACACAGGATAATGAAGATACAGTTTTACTGACACAGGATAATAAAGATTGTGTTACAGACACAGGATAATGAAGATACAGTGTTACCGTCACCGGATAATGAAGATAGTGTTCCAGACACAGGATAATGAAGATAGTGTTACCGACACAGGATAATGAAGATACAGTGTTACCGACACAGGATAATGAAGATAGTGTTACAGACACAGGGTATTGAAGATACATTGTTACAGACACAGGATAATGAAGATAGTGTTACAGATACAGGATAATGAGGATACAGTGTTACCAGACACAGAATAATGAAAATAGTGTCACAGACACTGGGTAATGAAGGTAGTGTTACAGACACAGGATAATGAAGATACATTGTTCCAGACACCAGATAATGAACATACAGTGTTACTGACACAGGATAATGAAGATACACAGTGTTACAGACACCGGATAATGAAGATAGTGTTACGGACACAGGATAATGAAGATACAGTGTTACAGACACGGGATAATGAAGATATAGTGTTATAGACACCGGATAACGAAGATACAGTGTTACAGATACCAGATAATGAAGATAGTGTTACAGACACAGGATAATGAAGCTACAGTGTTACAGAC
>NW_025124804.1:0-1084 GCF_004010195.1 Chiloscyllium plagiosum | reverse complement strand
GATCTCCAGCATCTGCAGTCCTCACTTTGTCTTAGTGTAACAGGGGCCAAGGCTGGAATATCATTCTGCTGTTCCTGTGTATCAGGCTGGAGAAGTGGAATGGATTCCTCCATTGGCTGTGTAATTGTCTTCTGTTGGTGACTCTTTCCATTGCTCTATGTAAAAATACGCTCATCTTTCATTCTCATAAACTCCAATGGATATTGGATCAATCTGATCATCCTTTCCTTATAACTTAACACCATCATTGAAGGAATCAGTTGAGGTAACCTTCTCTAAGCTGCTTCCAATATAATAATATCGTTTCTTCAGTGAGGAAACTAAATAATAACACCAGACCCAAAATGTGATCTCACTGGGATACTGTAGAGCAGCAGCAACACTTTTCCAGCCTGCTGTAAGCATCCCACCCAGTTAAGAGCAGTCTCAGCTCTCAGGGGGAAATACACAGCATTGCTGAGAGACCATTCCCATCCTCTTCTCCACCAGCATAACGGGAAATCTAGTGAAAAAAACACAATGACACTTGGGAATAACGAATAACGTGACGAGATTATTTCAAAGTCCACAAAAGCCTCACAAAATGTCTCACATGAATCTACCATTCATCTCCCCAGCGGCCACATCGCTCAGATTCCACAGAACCTGGTAAGAGACAGCAAGGAGAAACAGGCATTGATGCAAGTTATATATCAAAGTGAAAGCCGCAATACAGAGGTTGGGTACGTTATAAAACAGGGAAATAAATACGTAGGCTTGTAGGTACTACAGTGATAATGACCAGCTACATCTAAACTGTGTTAACCTATGTGAATGCAAATGCTGGGAAAATGGATTTCATGACCATGTTTGAGTTGGTTTCCTTGAACAGTATTTTGAGCACTGGGGTAGAGGTGAGGCAGTTTTCGAATTGATGTTATGTGATCAGAACAGCTAATTGAAAACACTGCTGTAAAGGAGGTGCTGGGAATATTAATCTAAGGAATTGAATTTTATATGACGTCTGAATACAATAGTTCTCTGAAATTGTGGTTACAAACCTGAGTCATGAAAGTGATGAATGCATGAGGGTCAAATTCGCTTC
>NW_025124803.1:0-1084 GCF_004010195.1 Chiloscyllium plagiosum | reverse complement strand
GACAACTTCCCTTCTTTCCAGAAATGTTCACTTTCCAAAGTTCAAAATGTATTGTGACTATTTCATGAAACAATAGAGATGTTAGTTCCGTTTGTTGTATTCAAAACGTCGCAAGAATTTTAAATGATTTTGTTCCATGAAAAATGATTAACTTGTACCGCGTTTATAAATACAGTGAATGTTAACATGTAAACAAAACATAATTAAATCAATTCAACTTTTGCTAGGGTTAAAATAAAAATTGATATTTACAACACACACTGCAAATCTTTACATTATTTCATACATGAGCCATATTCTACAGATATACCCTGAACTATATTGAACAATGATTAGATAATAGCAGCAATTGGATTGTCAAAATTCTATCAGTTAATTTAAGAATACTGAGAAATCTTAGTTGATTATTTCACTGAACAATGTGGAGAAACGACCAGGAATTATTATAATGAAAAGTAATTACAGTTCTCTGAACGCTTCAGGCTGAGATTACCGCGATCATTCAAATGAGCAATCATCAAATATTTACATTGAGGCATTGAATGGGAAGTCATTGATTCCAACATGGGATCGTTCACCTGAACAGTAAATTAATTTTTATATTGTAGTGTTCGTAGTCAGAAACAATTGATGCAATTAAAATGCGATTCTCACTATATTTGTTAGAAAGATAAACTCCAATAATTGTGAAATTAATGTAATGGCAGTGACTGGAAAAATAACATTATAATCTGAAAAAAAATTGATTTAATATTCCAAAACACTTTGCTGTGATGATTATTGGATATTCATTAAGATCGGTAAACTGAGGATTACAATATAATGGCTAGCTTTGTGGGTTCACAAAAATGATCCATTCAGTTCTTATTCGGCAGAATTGTTTTTGGGTCAAACATGTAGGATTACAAGAATGACATGTTTCCATCCATTGGTTTGCTTCTTGAGACGTGCTTTTAATTTATATACTTTTGTTCATTACCAATGTTTAGCCATTCCTGTCAGAAGTAGAAAGTTAATCAGTAGATAGTGAAAGTGCGTATGACAGTGAACCTAAGATACAGGGAACTTGCATAATTTTGTGATG
>NW_025124802.1:0-1084 GCF_004010195.1 Chiloscyllium plagiosum | reverse complement strand
GATTTTATAAACCTCTAAAATGTTACCCCTCAAACTCTGACACTCCAGGGGGGACACTGCAACGTAATCAGCCTCACCCTACAGCTCAAACCTTCAGTCCTGGGACATTCGTGTAAGTCATTTCTGCAGAAAACCGCGTTGTACACAATATTCTTAAAGTGGCCTCACCAACATCCCGTACAGATACAACATGCCACTACAATCCCTATACTCAATGCTCTGACTGATTAAGGCAAATGTGCCAAATGTGTTCAGCACCACACTGTCAACCTGCGACTCCACTTTCAAGGAACAAAATACCTGCATCGCTCGGTCCCTTTGTTCCACAACACTCCCCAGACCCTTATCATTAAGTGTATAATTTCTGCCCTGATTTGCGTTCCCAAAATGCAAAACCTCGTATTTATCAAAATTAAACTTCATCTGTCAGTCCTTGCCCTTTTGTCCCATCTAATTGTGGTCTCATTGTACTCTGAGATAATCTAATGCACCACCTTTCTGATGTAATCTGTAAACTTACTAAGTATGGCCCCAATATTCACATCTAAATCCTTTACATAAATGATGAAATGCAATGTACTCAGCACTGATTCTTGCAGCACACTGCTGCTCACAAGCCTCCAGTCTGAAAAACATCCTTCTCCCTTCAAGTCAATTGTGACTAGCTTCCTCTGTATCCCATGTGACTGAAACTTACTAATCTATCTACCAATAAGAATGAAATACTAGCTATGAAGAGAGGCTGAGTAGGTTAGGTTTATTTTCTCTAGAAAAAGGAGGGGGACCTGATTGAGGTTTGCAAAATCATGGAGGGTATAGACAGGGTGGACAGAGACAAGCTTTTTTCCGAGGGTGAAGGATTCAATAACGAGAGGTCGTGCTTTCAAAATGGGGGATAGAATGTTTAAGGGGGATACGCGCGGTAAGTACTTCTCACAGAGGGTGGTGGGCGTTTGGAACGCGTTGCTCGCAGAGGTGGTAGAGGCAGGCACCGCAGATTCATTTAAGATGCGTCTGGACAGATGCAGGAGAAGGTGGGGAGCAGAGGGATACAGATGCGTAGGAATTGACCGACAGATTTAGA
>NW_025124801.1:0-1084 GCF_004010195.1 Chiloscyllium plagiosum | reverse complement strand
AGTTCAGAGATGTTTCACTTCACGTATTCCTGGAATGAAGGGCTTATATTATGAAGGCTTTAACAGATTATTCTTGGAATGAGAGGTGATCTTATTGAATTTTGCAAGACCTTGAGGAGCATGGACCAGGTAGACAACCATTGGGTGTTTGTCTAGTCCAAACTTGTCATTGTCATAGAACCTCTATAGTGTGGAAGCAGGATGTTCTGTCCATTTGGTTCACAGTGACCCACCGAACGGCATCCCACCCAGACCTATCCCCCTACCCTAACCATAACGAAACCAGCTAACCTACACATCCCTGAGCACTATGGGCAATTGAGCATGGTCAATTAAGTCTAATCTGCACATCTTTGGACTGTGGGAGGAAACTGGATCACCGGGAGGAAACACACACAGATACGGGGGGAATTGAAGGTTGCAATTGAACCCAGCTCCTTGGTGAAATGAGGCAGCAGTGCTAACCACAGGTCCATCATGCTGCTTCGGTACTTCAATAGTTATAGTGGCTGACTAAAGCAATCTGTCTGACTTGTTCCTATCACTGAACCTGACCCAGTCTGAGACCTTTATTATCGGCCATATCTCCAACCTGGTTGCATTTAAATTTGTTGCAAACAATGGAGGAGCGATACTAGAAAAGGTAACAGTCGCACCCTACAACCACAGTCAGAACCGGAGTGACGAGAATTCACAAAGTGGGCATTTATTCAAGTGCGAATATTTTTTCCCAGAAGTTTGTGATGGCTGAACCTTTATATTATATCGAGGCTGGCTTAATCTGATTTTCCATAGACATGTTTATCAGGGATAATGGAGAGAAAAGTGCAGCTGAGAGCACAATGAGTTGAACCATGACCTACTTTACTGGTGGAGTGGTGTCAAAGGGTCGAATGGCCCACTCGTGTCCCTCAGCCCTGTGTTCTGATGTTCTATTCAGCCCTTCGGACCTGCTAAACAGGAGCAGATCGAGGTCACGCTGATGGTTAGTCCTTGTTTCGAAAATGTACTTGTAGAATCCAGGCTGGCTCAACTCCACTTTCCTGCTACACCTCGTATCTCTCAACTCGCTTGTATGTCCGAA
>NW_025124800.1:0-1084 GCF_004010195.1 Chiloscyllium plagiosum | reverse complement strand
CATTTCTTCAGACCGCTGATACTGCACTGAGCTGGGTGGTGAGCACAGACCATTCTCGGTGGGTCTGGTGGTGTGGCTCCCTCTGGAAAGAGAATGGTTCTCCTCTGTACTAGCCCACACACCAGGACCTTCGTGTCCCTGTTGAGCCACCGTGGTGTAAGTGCCCCTTACCAGCAATGCTCAGGGCAATCTGTGCAGGGCTGCTCAAAACTGAGAAAGGTCAGCCGTGTGCCCGTTGGCCTTTTAAAGATGGCACCAGTGCCAGGGGTGACGGAATATCCAGGGGCATCCGGGCGACTGTGTGTACCTCCAATCATGATGGGTAGGAGAATCGGGCTGGCATTCAATGAGAGGTGGGTGGGGTGGGGTTTAGTTAATGAGGTGTGTTCGATAAGATAGCATCAGGAAACTAGCTCAGCTTTGTACAGGCAATCCCTCTGTCACACTCAATGAAAGTGGCATAGAGACAAATTACTCCTTAAAAATATGTTGCTGGAAAAGTGCAGCAGGTCAGGCAGCATCAAAGGAGCAGGAGAATCGACGTTTCGGGCATAAGCCCGAAGAAGGGGCTCCTTTGATGCTGCCTGACCTGCTGCGCTTTTCCAGTAACACATTTTTAAGCTCTCATCTCCAGCATCTGCAGTCCTCACTTTCTCCTAGTTGAGACAAATTACTGTTTGATACAGTTCAATGAGTCGAAGACTCTGCTGTCCTCACTTCCAATTACAAAGTTACAGAACAAATGCTCATTTAAAACTGTCCATCGCCTGAACTCACAGCAATATCCCATTCACTCATAATTCTTAATCATACTGACCCGTGTTGCACGATACTATCAAAATGTCTCCATTTTAGCATTCTGAAACCTGTGAACATATCCTTCCATGACATTTTGTCTCAGTCTTCCACTCTCTGTCTCAACCCCAAAACACACTCATTTACAGTCGTACTGCACTGGAACAGGCAGTTCGGCCCAGCTGTCACATGCCAACCAAAATGTCCATCCACTCTCACCCCATTTCCCTGCCTTTGCTCTGTATCCCTCTAATCTTTTCCTATCCATGTATTTGTCCAAGTGCGTTTT
>NW_025124799.1:0-1084 GCF_004010195.1 Chiloscyllium plagiosum | reverse complement strand
TTCCCGCACACTCGATCACTCGAGAGCGGACACAGGTCACTTCTTTCCAGTTCCTAAAAGGGAGGGTGGAAATGTTGCTGTCCTGATGGATTCTCTCCCAGTTCCTTGAAGACAAACAGAGTTGGCAATTTCTGTCTTTTATTTCAAATTGTGGTCAAGCGTCCATTCGGAAGAAATGTAAATACAGGGAAAACATATTCACCCCTTTGACTGCCTGAGGGGATTTCAAAACTGTGCCACATTCTCCCTGAAACGGGGTCTCTTCCCTCGGAATCTTATCATTTATTCAACAACTGACGTCTGGCTATTCACAAATAATGTCACAATGTGGAGGTATCGGTGTTGGACTGGGATAGACAAAGTTAAAAACCACACAACATCTGGTTATAGTCCAACACGTCTAGTTGGAAGTACTCGCTTTCAGAGTACTGCTCCTTCATCAGGTAGCTCTCTGATGAAAGAGCAGTACTCCAAAAGCAAGTGCTCCCAAATAGACCTGTTGGACTAGAAACTGGTGTTGCGGGATTTTAAACAAATAATGCCAGTTACAGAATGTTCCAGAGGATCTCAGTTACAGAATCTTCTGGAGAATGTCGTTTATAAAATGTTCCAGAAAATATCCGTCATAGAATGTTCTGAGGTATGTTGGTTATAAAATGTGATGGACTCAGAAGGATCCACATCATAAAGGCTCTTCTGCCCAATAAGTTCGGTGAGATCCATTCAACGTCAAGGTGGAAATCTCTCCCCAAACTCAACTCAAACTTCAGTAAGAACAGAGAAGAAAAAGAGGTTGGTAAATGGTGGGGGGATATGGCATTATGAATCAAGGAGAGTATTACAGCAGGTGAGATAACGTGTGTGGACTCATCCACTGAGGTAGTTTGGGCTGAGGGTCGAAACTGGAAAGGAGAGGTCACCCTGTTGGGAATTTTCTATAGGCCTCTGCATTATTCCAGGAAAGGATAGCACAGATGATTCTCGATAGCAGTGAGAGTAACAGAGCTGTTGTTATGGGGGGAAGACAATTACGATGTGATTAGGCAAGATGTAGGATGCATAGGATGAGGAATGAAACTGCAGG
>NW_025124798.1:0-1084 GCF_004010195.1 Chiloscyllium plagiosum | reverse complement strand
GAAACACAAAGAAGGAACCAGGTCAGACTTATGTCGAGTTTGAAAGAATTAAATATAGTCATTTTGATAGGTGGTTGCTTGCTTTAAAAAATAGATAAGACCTTTGAGGCTCTACAAGAGATTATTCTGCTGGAGGAGTTAAAAAACTCAGTTCCAGAGACGGTAAGAATTTGCATGGAGGAACAGAAAGTTCAGGCAGTGAGAAAGGCAGCAGAATTAGCAGATTGGTACATAAGACAAGCTTTTGGCCAGAATATTGTCCTGTGAAGGATAGAAGTTGGAAGAAGGGGAGATCCTATACTAAGAAAAAAAGAGTAGAGAACACTGTTAAGAATTTACCACAGGTTAAAGAAGCTCAAAACAGTGGATAGGAAGGAAAAAGCCTCAGGTGTTTTCACTGTAATGGTGTAGGACACAGAAAATTACAGTGCTGCTAGTTTCAGAAGGGCACTGGGAAAAGGTGTTTTCACTTGCCAGAAGGTGGGACACAAAGTTGTAGTGGTGGTCTTTAAAGAAAGGCACTGTAGGAAAAGATGTGGTAAAAGAAGCTAACTTTGTGGCATTAGTGAAGGTAGTAAAGGAGACCCCCAAGAAGAGCCGAGGAGAGTGCATAGCCTAGGCAGGTGATGGGCATGGAGTTACTACCTGATCTCTAACAGAGAATTTGCCTCTGAGGGTAAAGTTTATTCACAAAGAGGGGGAGAACAAGAAGTTATAATTTGGAGAGATACCAGTCGCTGATAGTAAAGGATGAGTGAGCATGCACTCTTTCTGATCTGTTACCCAAGAGTGTTGTAATTTGTGGGATAGATGGACAGAAATTTAGCATTTCTTTATGCAAGATCAGGTTGGAGTGCCAACTCAAGACTGGGGAAGTAACAGTGGGAGTAATTGACAGAGTGTCAGTTCCAAGTGTTCAGTTTGTTCTTGGGAATGATTTGGCAGGATCCAAGGCGGGAGTGACACCCCTTGTTGTGGAGAAGCCCAAAGACGACCAAGAAAGTGAGGAGTTAAAACAGCCTTGTATTTTTCCAGACTGTGTGGTAACCATATCCCACTATCATAAGTCAGCATGAAGCAAAAA
>NW_025124797.1:0-1084 GCF_004010195.1 Chiloscyllium plagiosum | reverse complement strand
TCCCTGTCACTGACTGAGATTCAATACCTGTCATTGAATGAACCTCAATCCCTGTCTCCGACAGAGGTTCAATCCCTGTCACTGACTGAGGTTCAATCTCTGTCACTGACTGAGGTTCAATCCCAGTCACGGACTGAATCTCAATCCCTGTCACTGACTGAGATTCAATCCCTATCACTGAATGAAGCTCAATCGCTGTCACTGATTGAGAATCAATCTCTGTCACTAACTGAAATTCTATTCCCTGTCACTGACTGAGATTCAATCCCTGACACTGACAGAGAATCAATCCCTGTCAATGACTGAGGTTCAATCCCTGTCACTGACTGAGGATCAATCCCTGTCACTGATGAAGATTCAATCCCTGTCACTGACAGAGATTCAATCCCTCTCACTGACTGAGGATCAATCTCTGTCCCTGATTAAGATTCAATCCCTGTCACTGACAGAGAATCAATCCCTGTCACTGACTGAGGATCAATCCCTGTCACTGATTAAGATTCAATCCCTGTCACTGACTGAGTTTCAATCCCTCTCACTGACTGAGGATCAATCCCTGTCACTGATTAAGATTCAATCCCTGTCACTGACAGAGATTCAATCCCAGTCACTGACTGAGGTTCACTCCCTGTCAGTGACTGAGGTTCAATCCCTGTCACTGACTGAGGTTCACTCCCTGTCACTGACCGAGATTCAATCCCTGTCACTGACTGAGGTTCAATCCCTGTCACTGACTGAGATTCAATCCCTGTTACTGACTGAGATTCAATCCCTGTCACTGAATGAGGTTCAATCCCTGTCTCTGATTGAGATTCAATTCCTGGCACTGACTGAGTTTCAATCCCTGTCTCTGATTGAGGTTCAATACCTGTCACTGACTGAGGATCAATCCCTGTCACTGACTGAGATTCAATCCCTGTCACTGACTGAGATTCAATCCCTGTCACTGATTGAGATTCAATACCAGTCACTCACTGAGAATCAATCGCTGTCACTGACTGAGATTCAATCCCTGAAACTGATTGAGATTCGTTCCCTGTCGCTGACTGATGTTCAATTCCTGTCACTAACTGAGGGTCAATCC
>NW_025124796.1:0-1084 GCF_004010195.1 Chiloscyllium plagiosum | reverse complement strand
GGGATTGAAGTACACAGAGTTACAGTGTTCCTTGTGTTTGAAGTACACAGTCTGACAGTGTTCCCTGGGGATCGAAGTACACAGCGTGACAGTGTTCACTGGGGATTGAAGTACACTACGCAGTATGACAGTGTTCCCTGTTGTTTGAAGTGCACAGTGTGACAGTGTTCCCTGAGGTATGAAGTACACCGTGTGAGTGTTCCCTGATGTTTGAATTAAACAGTGTGAGAGTGGTCCCTGGGAATTTAAATGCACAGTGTAACAGTGTTCCCTGCGATTTGAAGTACACAGTGTGACAGTGTTCCCTGGGGATTGAAGTACACAGTTTGACAGTGTTTCCTGGTGTTTGAAGTGCACAGTGTGACAATGGTATCAGGTGTTTGAATTACAGAGTGTGACAGTGTTCTCTGTAGATTGAGGTACACAGTGTGACAGTGTTCCCTGGGGATTGAAGTACATAGTGTGACAGTGTTCCCTTGAGTTTGAAGTATACAGTGTTCCCTGTGGATTGAAGTACACAGTGTGACAGTGTTCCCTGTTGTTTGAAGTGCACAGTGTGACAGTGTTCCCTGGGGATTGAAGTACACAGTGTGATAGTGTTCCTTGTGTTTGACATACGCAGTATGACAGTGTTCCCTGTTGTTTGAAGTGCACAGTATGAGTGTTCCCTGGGGATCGGTGTACACAGTGTGAAAGTGACCCCGTTGTGTGAAGTACACAGTGTAACAGTGTTCCCTGATGTTTAAAGTGCAGAGTGTGACCGTGTTCCTTGGGGATTGAAGTACGCAGTATGACAGTGTTCCCTGGTGTTTGAAGTACACAGTGTGACAGTGTTCCCTGGGGTTTTTAAGTACACAGTGTGAAAGTGACCCCGGTTTGTGTTTTACACAGTGTGACAGTGTTCCCTGGGGATTGAAGTACACAGTGTGACAGTGTTCCCTGGGGTTTTTAAGTACACAGTGTGAAAGTGACCCCGGTTTGTGTTTTGCACAGTGTGACAGTGTTCCCTGGGGATTGAAGTACACAGTGTGACAGTGTTCCCTGATGATTTAAGTACACAGTGTGATAGTGCTCCCTGCTGATT
>NW_025124795.1:0-1084 GCF_004010195.1 Chiloscyllium plagiosum | reverse complement strand
CTTGCACAGATGAAATGTACAGGCGCTAGTGCATAAATTGTTGAAATGTAGGTTTAAATAACAACGAAGTTTCACATTATTACGTTATCAGTGCCGCGGGACAACGTAGTAACGACTGTTGAACACTCACATCACACCGACTCCCATGTCTGGAATCATAGAAATTTAGTGGTGCAGTGGCGAAGATCCAATCAGAAATTGGGAGTGGAATGAACGCGTGGATCTCTACTCTATCTGCCAGTGACAAATTCCGTGAGCATGCAGTCCTTTTATGAAGGCAGAGATGCGCCTGAAACGCCCAGGCTGGGAGCTCCAAACTCGGCTGAACAAATTCTGTTGACATGGAATAGGGAGCAGTGGGAGCAGAGGCTGGGAAGTCTAATCTCATCTGGATACACTTCAATTGACATGGCGCAGGAAACTTTGAGTTGATAGAAAATATGCTGAGCGATTTTAATCAGAACTGAACTAGTTTTCGGCAGCATACATTTTTGTGGATTGAGGGAGGATCTGCCCCAGGGAATAGTCACAATTATAAATAAACATTTTGCAAAGACTGAGCTCGTTCAGGACAGTGAAATTGACTAATTGTCATTGCACTCTGACATTTCTCATATTCCGACTATGCAGCCGGTTAATGTTCTGGAAGGATATTTTAAAAATCTTTTTTTTTGTGTTATTCAATTTCCTGCATGCTTGTTCTGGTCTGGTTATTGATGTAACATAAACAATCGAAATCAATATGATGCTAGGATTCGGTTCGAGGTTCCGTCCAATTACAGAAGAACAACAGGAGAGTAGACGTGAAATTTATCAGAACAGCAGTGATCAAAATGAATGGACGGGCAGACAGACAGTGAAAGAAAGCTTCATGGTGTTAAATGTGCTTTCTTTGCCAATGAAACTTACCGTGTCACAAAGTGGTGACTATTGAGGTCAAGCAATGTGGGTGGTAATATTTGCTGGTTTTGCGAATGTCTCACCTGCGCTGATAGGAATGGAGCTTTTAAGTCCCTCTACACAGAGTGAGGCAGGGAGAAAGTAAACACAACAAGCTCCAAAAAAACATAAATATTTCTTCTTT
>NW_025124794.1:0-1084 GCF_004010195.1 Chiloscyllium plagiosum | reverse complement strand
CTCGATGGGCCAAATGGCCTCCTCCTGCTATTCCCTATGTTAGGTCGGTCACCACTACAAACTCAACTCTGTCGAAGGTTCAGAAGGGTAGAGAGGTGGGTAATTGGGGGTGCGGAGAGGGAGTAGAGTGAATGTGAACAGACCAGCCCTAACATTAAAGGGAATCAAAATAGATATATGAATGAAGTTGAGATGGATGAATAGATGTAGGTGCTGTGGCTGAGGTAACCAACGAGTACTTGGCATCTCTCCCTCGAGGAGAAAGGACCTGCCCTCATCTCACACACCGAGAGAGAGGAGTGAGTCGCAACACTGGCTGGCTTAGAAATAGATTCACCGCTTCATGTAGTAAAGGCCCTTCGGCCCATTCAGTCTCCACTGACATAACTACCATGAAGAGCATGCTGATCCCAAGTTCCTGCGCTGGGCCCACACCCTCACATGTTATCCTATTTCAAGTGCTCATCCAAATATTATTGTAAAGATTGTAAGGTTTCTGGCCTCCAGGCAGCGCATTCCGGATTCCCACCACCCTCTGAGTGAAATAGTTTCTTCCTGAATCCCCTCTGAATCTCCTGCCCCTTCCCCTAAAACTACACCCTCTCATGATTGACCCCTCAACCAAGCAGCTCTCTATTCACCCTGTCCGTACCCCTCAATCTTATTCACCTCAATCATGTCCCTCCTCCGTCTTCTCTGCTCTAAAGACAACAATCCAAATCTATCAAGTCTCCCATTATAGTTCGGTTACTCCATCCCAGGTAACACCCTGGTGAACCTCCTCTGAACCCCCCCTCCGCTGCGATCGCATCCTTCCTGTAGTGAGGTGACCCGACCTGCACACAGTGCCCCAGCTGGGGCCTGACCAACGCGCTGACAACATCTCCGTGCTCTTATACGCTTATGCCACCACTGATGAAAGCAAGTGTCCCATGTGCCTTTTTTGGCTCTCCTACTCACGTGCTCTTCCAGCTTCAGGGATCTCTGAGTAATTACCCCAAGACACTTCTATTCCTCTGAGCTACCCAGTCTCCTGCCATTCATTAAATTTACCCTAACCTGCACATCCCTGGGCACCATGGGA
>NW_025124793.1:0-1084 GCF_004010195.1 Chiloscyllium plagiosum | reverse complement strand
ATTACATCAACTTAATTTAAAACCACACAGCCATTGCCCTCCTCTGTGATTTTACTCTTCTGGCTGCTGAATTCCCTGGGTCATCGTATTGCTGTTTACTGTGAATATGTTTCATATTAAATCTAAGGAAGCAGCTTCAGAAGAATTCCAATATTGTGCAAACCTGAACATTCTGAGAGATTTACTTTTCTGAAAATAAGGACGAAGAAAGTGTTAAGGAAATCAAAAGGAACATGAATACAAACAAACAGGAAACACGAAGACTGCTCAAATATACGATCTATACACCAAAGAAAACGAAAGTAAGGCCAATGTGTAAATTTGTAAGGTATACGAGAATTTATTGTGGGGAACAAGGAAATGGCAGAGACACTAACCAGCTACTTTGCATCTGTCTTCATGGAGGAAGCGCCAGGCAATCTCTGTGTAAAGAAAGTAATCACCTGGGACTTGTGAAACTTAAGACATAAAGTCAATTCGAATCAGCAACAAGGTAGTACTTGAACATGGAGCTAGATTGATCATTGCTAAGTCTGATGGGCCAGATATACTTCATATCAAAATGTCAGAAATAAAACAGCATATTAATTGAACTGTCGGTGACTGTTTTATTTTACTGTAGATCCTGCAAAGACCATAAGCCCTTGTAGGTAACTGGAAGGTAGTAAACATGATCCATCCATGTACACAGGGAAGAAGAAATAATGTGGAGAACAGTAGACCAATTAATTTGACATATGTAGGGGAACAGTTAGAATCCATTATATAAGAAGTGATATTGGGTACTTAGAAATGAACAGCAAAATTGCAGAGAATCACAATGCATTTCTGACAGAGAAATCATGCCTGACAAACTTCGGAATTCGGAGTTATTTCTTGCAGCATAGACCACGCCCAACCAGTGGAGGTCGTGTATTTGGATTTTCAGAAGTCTGGGCGGGAAAAAATTCTGGCTGTAACAGCTGCTCCTTTTTTGAGGTACTTTGGATGTTGAAGGAGATTTCCTCGAATTCCGGGAGCAGCAATTACTGTTTTGTATGCTGTTGCATTTTTTTGGAACTTTGGGGAAAAAAATCAAAGCAAC
>NW_025124792.1:0-1084 GCF_004010195.1 Chiloscyllium plagiosum | reverse complement strand
CTGGGATGCATTCCATCAGGGACAGGAGACTTGTCTATCCTCAGCTCCTTTAGCTTGCTCAACACTATCTCTTCCATAATAATGTTTGTTTCCAAGATCCTCACTTACCTTCGACATTTTGGCAATTACTAGCATGCTGTTAGTGTCCTGATACAACATCTGTTCAATACCTCAGCTATTTCGTCATATCCTATAAATAAATGACACTTCCCATCCTTTGAAGGACCAACATTTACTTGAGCCATGCTTTTTATTTTATATATTTAAGGTAAATACCATCATCATGTGCAAACTCCACACAGAGAGTCGCCTGAGGCGGGAATTGAACCCGGATCTCTGGCGCTGTGAAGCAGCAGTGCTAACCACTGTGCTACCGTGCCGCCCACAAGTAAAAAGCATGGCTCAAGTAAATGGCCCATTTACTTGAGCCATGCTTTTTATTTTATATATTTAAGGTAAATACCATCATCTATCTATCTTTATATTGTGTACTGTTTTTGTTTCTCATGTTCTATCATATTTTTCTTTATAGTTCATTTTGTGGCTTTCTGTTGACCTTTGAATTTTTCCCAAATCTTCTCGGTTTCCACTGTTCTAGGCCACTTCGCATTCATTCTCTTTCAATTTGATAGAGTCCCTTATTTTCTTAGACACAATTGACAGATTATCCATTTTCTTAGAGTCTTTCCTTTTCACTGGAATACACTTTTGCCACTGAAATTAAAAATCTCCTTTGCAAATTCTCCACTACTTGTCAACTCCCCCATCATGAAGTATTTGTTTCGACGCGACTTTAGCCAACTCCTCCCTCACTCTATTGTAGTCTCCCTTGATGAAGCACGGGACCCTGGTATTGGATTTCATCTTCACACTCTCCATCTGTATTCTAAATTCAACCATACTGTGATCACTCCTTCACTATGATGTGAATAATTATTCTAGTCTCTTTGTACATGACCAGACCTACGATACCTTGCTCCTCACTGTGCGTGCTTTTATTTAATACTTGAAAGCATTCCCACGTAGTCAAACCGAGACTTTTTGGATTCGTTGCTTTATCCATGAAAAATAAAACAAGGACAGA
>NW_025124791.1:0-1084 GCF_004010195.1 Chiloscyllium plagiosum | reverse complement strand
CAGGTACCAGGATTATTCACACACTGTATTGACCGTTATCAGGACACAGGATTATTCATATACAGTATTGACTTACCTCAAGCCACAGGATTTTTCAAACACAGTATTGACGATCCTCAGGCCACAGGATTATTTTCACAAGGTATTGACCATCATCAAGCCACAGGATTATTCACACACAGCATTGACCATTCTCAGGCCACAAGATTATTCCCACACAGTATTGAGCATTCATAATTCCCAGGATTATTTACACACATTATTGACCATCCTCAGTACACAGAGATACTCAAAAAAAAAATTAAACATTCTCAGGTCACAGGAATACTCAAACACAGTATTGACCACCATTAGGCCACAGGATTAATGAACACACTGTCTTGACCATTTACAGGTCTCACTTTCATTCATACGCAGTTTTGACCATTCTCAGGCCACAGGATTGTTCACACAGTGTATTGATCACCCTCAGGCTGCTGGATTATTCACAGACAGTACTCACTACCCTCAGGTCACAGGATTGTTCACACACAGTAATGACCATCCAAGGGTTATTCACACACAGTATTCAGCATTCACTGCACACAGGATTATGCACACACAGTTTTGACCTTCCTCAGACCAAAGGATTATTCCCATACAGAGGTGACCATCCTCAGGCCATGGGATAATTCCCACAGAGTGCTGGCCATCCTCAAGCCACAGGATTGTTCACAAATAATATTGACCAGCCTCATGCCGCAGGATTATTCGCACACAGTATCCACCATTCACAGTCCACAGCATTATTCATACACAGCATAGACTGTTAACAGACCACAGGATTATTCACACAGAGCATTGAATAACCCTAGGCAACAGGATTTATCGCACATAGTTTTGACCATTCTCAGGCCACAGCATTGCTCACACACAGTACTGACCATCCTCAGGCCAAGGGTTATTCACACACAGTATTGACCATTCACGGGTCAGAGGATTATTCACACGTGGTATTGACCATTCACTGTCCAAGGATAATTCACACACAGCATTGACCGTCACAGGCCAGAGATTTATTCACACACAATATTGAACATCCTCA
>NW_025124790.1:0-1084 GCF_004010195.1 Chiloscyllium plagiosum | reverse complement strand
TCAATGTCATTTTGGGACATATCACTATATAGAGTGCACTCAATGCCAGTGTGGGTTGTATTACTATACGGACTGCACTCAATGCCAGTGTGGGATGTGTCACTAGAAAGACTGTACTAAATGGCAGTATGGGATGTATCACTATATAGACTGCACTCAAATCCAGTGGGGGATGTATCCCGATATAGATTGCACTCAATGCCAGTGTGGGATCTATCCCTATATAGACTGCACTCAATGCCAGTGTGGGATGTGTCACTATATAGATTGCACTCAATGCCAGTGTGGGATCTATCCCTATATAGACTGCACTCAATGCCAGTGTGGGATGTGTCACTATATAGATTGCACTCAATGCCAGTGTGGGATCTATCCCTATATAGACTGCACTCAATGCCAGTGTGGGGTGTATCACTATATAGACTGCACTCAATGCCAGTGTGGGATGTGTCACTATATAGACTGCACTCAATGCCAGTGTGGGATGTGTCACTATATAGACTGCACTCAATGCCAGTGTGGGATGTGTCACTCTATAGACTGCACTCAGTGCCAGTGTGGGATATGTCACTATATAGACTGCACTCAATGCCAGTGTGGGATGTATCACTATATAGACTGTACTAAATGCCAGTATGGGATGTATCACTATATAGACTGCATTCAATGTCATTTTGGGACATATCACTATATAGACTGCACTCAATGCCAGTGTGGGATGTATTACCATATGGACTGCACTCAATGCCAGTGCGGGATGTGTCACTGTATAGACTGCACTAAATGCCAATGAGGGATGTGTCACTATATAGACTGCAATCAATGCCAGTGTGGGATGTGTCACTATATGGACTGTACTTAATGCCATTGTGGGATGTGTCACTATATAGACTGTATTCAATGCCAGTGTGGGTTGTATCAATACATAGACTGGACTCAATGAACGTTTGGGATATGTCATTGTATAGACTGTACTCAATACCAGTGTGGGATGTATCACTATATAGACTGCACTCAATGCCAGTGTGGGATGTATCACTAGATGGACTGAACTCAATGCCAGTGTGGGATGTATCACTATATA
>NW_025124789.1:0-1084 GCF_004010195.1 Chiloscyllium plagiosum | reverse complement strand
CCCTCTGTTACTCGCCCTCTGTTTCAGACCCTTTGTTTCTCGCTCTCTGTTTCTCGCTCTCTCTTTAAGCACCTCTGTATCTCGCCCGTCTGTTTCTCGCACCGCTGTTCTCGCCCTTTTGATTCAGCCCCTCTGTACCTCGCCGTCTGTTTCAGCCCCTCTGTTTCTCGCCCACTGTTTCTCGCCCTCTGTTTCAGCCGCTCTGTTTCAGCCCATCTGTTTCTCACCCTCTGTTTCAGCCCCTCTGTTTCAGACCCTCTGTTTCTCGCACTCTGTATCTCGCCCTCTGTTTGAGCCCCTCTGTTTCAGCCCCTCTGTTTCAGCCCCACTGTTTCAGCCATGCTGTTTCAGCACTTCTGTTTCTCGCCCTCTGTTTCAGCCGATCTGTTTCAGCCTCTCTGTTTCTAGCCCTCTGTTTCTCACCCTCTGTTTCTCGTCCTCTTTTTCTCGCGCTCTGTTTCAGCTGCTCTATTTCAGCCCCTCTGTTTCAGGCCCCCCGTTTCTCACCCTCTGTTTCAGCCCTCTGTTTCTCGCCCACGCCTTGTGATTCAGCCACTCTCTTTTTGCCCCTCTGTTTAGCCCCTCTGTTACTCGCCCTCTGTTTCAGACCCTCTGTTTCTCGCTCTCTGTTTCTCGCTCTCTCTTTAAGCACCTCTGTATCTTGCCCGTCTGTTTCTTGCACAGCTGTTCTCGCCCTTTTGATTCAGCCCCTCTGTACCTCGCCGTCTTTTTCAGCCCCTCTGTTTCTCGCCCACTGTTTCTCGCCCTCTGTTTCAGCCCATCTGTTTCAGCGCTTCTGTTTCTCGCCCTCTGTTTCGGCCCATCTGTTTCAGCCCCCATGTTTCTAGCCCTCTGTTTCTCACCCTCTGCTTCTCGCCCTCTGTTTCTCGCCCTCTGTTTCAACTGCTCTGTTTCAGCCCCTCTGTAGCAGCCGCTCTTTTCCAGCCCCGCTGTTCCAGCTCCTCTGTTTCTCGCCCTCTGTTTCTTGCCCTCTGTTTCTGGCCCTCTGTTTGAGCCCCGCTGTTTCAGACCCTCTGTTCCAGCCCCTCTGTTTCAGCCTTTCTGTTTCAGCCCTTCTGTTTCT
>NW_025124788.1:0-1084 GCF_004010195.1 Chiloscyllium plagiosum | reverse complement strand
GGAGCGCCGCTCCTTCATCAGATGATTGTGGAGTTCACAATTCTAAGGCACAGAATTTATAGCAAAAATTTATAGTGTGATGTAAGTGAAATTATACATTGAAAAATACATTGATTGTCTGGTGAGTCTTTCATCTGTTCGAATACCATGATAGATTCACTTCTTTCATGTGTAAATCACAAAGCTTTTTTTTAAAAAAGTTGCATTCCTGACAGTGGCCCACCAAATCACTCATTGTATTAATCACTGCACAGTCTCAAACAAGGAATGAAACTGGATGGACGACATTACATCTACCAATGCACTGGAAAATACAACAACACAATCAGCCCTCTTGACACTGCAACTTCTGTCTCACTGTGGGCCAACAGGAGCAGCAGAACTGTACTCCAGCCCAATCTGAAGTCTCATGGTCTGGTATATCCCCCACTTATCCATTAACATCAAGGCAGGGGAATTAACCCTAGTTCAATGAAGAGTTCCGCAGGGCTTGCCAGGAGCAATACCAGGCATACCTAAAAATGTGGTGCCAACCCAGTGAAGCTAAGTGCAAGCAACACCAAATAGAACTATGTGATCCAACAACCAATGAATCAGATCTGAGTTCTGCCACACCTCGTCAGGAATGGTGATGGACAATTAAACAACTCACTGCAGGAAGCCATCACAGATATCCCCACCCTTACTGATGGAGGGGCCTCACACATTCATGCAACAGATAAGACGACAGCATTTGCAGCAATTTTCAGCCAGCAGTGCCAAGTGAATGAGCCTTCTCCATTTGTCTATGACATCACAGATGTGAATCGAATTGGTTGAAAACTCATTTCAAATCAGATCAACAAATGGACAAATGGTGTAAAGGCTATGGTCCCTGCCAGCATTGTGGCAATAATACTGATGGCTGTGCTCCAGAACTTGCTGAGACTGTGTTGCTGGAAAAGCGCAGCAGGTCAGGCAACATACAAGGAGCAGGAGAATCGACGTTTCGGGCATGAGCCCTTCTTTAGGAATGAGTTCCTCAATGCTGCCTCCAGCTCTGATCTCCAGGATCTGCAGTTCTCACTTTCTTCTCCAGAACTTG
>NW_025124787.1:0-1084 GCF_004010195.1 Chiloscyllium plagiosum | reverse complement strand
TGACCCACTGTGTGACAGTATGCTACGTCAATCTGACCCACTGTGTGACAGTGTGCTACAGCAATCTGACCCACTGTGTGACAGTGCGCTACATCAGTCTGGCTCATTGTGTGACAGTATGCCACGTGAATCTGACCCACTCTGTGACTGTGCTACGTCAACCTAACCCAGTGTGATCGTGCGCTACCTCAATCTGACCCACTGTGTGACAGTGCGCTACCTCAATCTGACCGACTGTGTGGCAGTTCTCTCCATCAATCTGACCCACTGTGTGACAGTGTGCTACGTCAATCTGGCCCACTGTATGACAGTTCGCTCCATCAATCTGACCCACTGTGTGACAGTGTGCTATGTCAATCTGACCCACTGTGTGACAGTATGCTATGTCAATCTGACCCACTGTGTGTCAGTGTGCTACATCAATCTGACCCACTGTGTGACAGTGTGCTACGTCAATCTGACCCACTGTGTGACAGTGTGCTACGTCAATCTGACCCACTGTGTGATAGTGTGCTACGTCAATCTGACCCACTGTGTGACAGTGTGCTACATCAATCTGACCTACTGAGTGATAGTGTGCTACATCAACCTGACCCTCTGTGTGACAGTGTGCTACGTCAATCTGACTCACTGTGTGACAGTGTGCTACATCAATCTGACCCACTGTGTGACAGTGTGCTACGTCAATCTGACCCACTGTGTGATAGTGTGCTACATCAATCTGACCCACTATGAGACAGTGTGCTACGTAAATCTGACCCACTGTGTGACAGTGTGCTACGTCAATCTGACCCACTGTGTGACAGTGTGCTACGTCAACCAGACCAACTGTGTGACAGTGCGCAACATCAATCTGACCCACTGTGTGACAGTGTGCTACGTAAATCTGACCCACTGTGTGACAGTGTGCTACGTCAATCTGACCCACTGTCTGACAGTGTGCTACGTCAACCAGACCCACTATGTGACAGTGCGCAACATCAATCTGACCCACTGTGTGACAGTGTGCTACATCAATCTGACCCACTGTGTGACAGTGTGTTACATCAAGCTGACCCACTGTGTGACAGTGTGCTACGTCAAT
>NW_025124786.1:0-1084 GCF_004010195.1 Chiloscyllium plagiosum | reverse complement strand
CACGGTCATGGTCCTGGTTGGAACTGAAGGATATACAGTCCAAAATGTAGGAACTCACCATGTCAGACTAATAATCAACGAGTTTATGTTAAATACATTTCAGGAAGTTTTGGTAACTCTCGCTCTGTGCCTCGAGATACGTCTCAGCTAAGGAGCAAGCCTTTGTGGATCCAGTGGATGAGAATACACTGCACTACAACACTGGATGGTTTCCTCACTCTTAGTATCCAAGTTCAACAGCAAGCACACGATGTTGGCATGGAGCTGTCGCTGGAAAACACTACACTCTCCAAATGTGGCCAATATTTCCAACATTTGGAAAGCTTGCACAGAGACTTGCTCACTTGCTGCCCCAAACAGTGGCTGAATCCTAGAGATGATTGCATTTAAAAATGGCCTGATAGTTTCTGCCGGTGCCTCAAGGATGTTTTTCTGCAGACAAGACAACACAGCAAGTCTGAATACATCGCTGTTCTCTGGATTGCCCAACACGCTCACTTTCCAACACTGCAGCCTCACTCGAAAATTGATGTTTTTTAAAGCTCTGATGCAAAGCAACTGTGTAATGGGCAAGGAGTTGTACCAGCAGAGGTATTGTATAAAGTTTTTAATGACCATGTCTGTGTGACCCAGCTCAGAAAGACACTGAACGTTAAAGAGTTCCCCAAAGGTGACGGTGATTGGAAATACCTGACAGTCCCAAATCTGAAGGATCTGGGTAGCCAGATGATGTACGGTCTTAGACAAATCATCACCTGCAGATGCTGTCATTGCCCTGACCAGCAGAACAATACTCTGATCAAATCCAACCCCTCGTAGCTTTTGCCATCCTCCCACCATCACCATCTGGTCACAGTTGTCACTTTGGCCAATCAGATCAAACAGGGCCTGGAGTGACCTCACACACCTTCATTCAGTGACCTACTTGGATCAACATCAAACCCAGTGGTGAAACCTCTCTGCTGTGACTGAAGATCAGTATCACTGGGCAGAGAGAAACTCACGCCACTGGTGAGAGATACAAGTAGGCCACTGAAAATGTGTGGGAACCACGTCTTCACCATGTCTGCCACCCTGGGCTGAG
>NW_025124785.1:0-1084 GCF_004010195.1 Chiloscyllium plagiosum | reverse complement strand
TTCTCTATGTTAGACATGGGAACTGCTGTTCTCTTTTTTATACACAGGGACTGCTGTTCTCTATATCAGACATGGAAACTGCTGTTCTGTATATTATACACAGCGACTGCTGTACTCTATATTATACATGGGACCTGCTGTTCTCTTTTTTATACACAGGGACTGCTGTTCTCTATATTAGTCATGGGAAGTGATGTTCTCCACGTTATACACAGGGACAGCTGTTCTCTATATTATACACAGGTACTACTGTTCTCTATATTAGACATGGGAACTGCTGTTCTCTATATTATACATAGGGACTGCTGTTCCCTGTATTATACACAGATACTGCTGTTCTCTATATTCCACATGGCGACTGCTGTTCTTCATATTACACACAGAGACTGCTGTTCTCTACATTAGACATGGGAACTGCTGTTCTCGACATTATACACAGGAACAGTTGTTCTCTATATCAGACATGGGAACTGCTGTTCTGTATATTATACACAGCGCAGGGACTGCTGTTCTCTATATTACACACGGGGACTGCTGATCCCTATATTAGACATGGGAACTGCTGTTCCCTATATTATACACAGGGACTGCTGTTCTCTATATTAGTCATGGGAATTGCAGTTCTCGAAATTATGCACAGGAACTGCTGTTCTCTATATTTACATGGGAACTGCTGTTTTCTCTATTATACACAGGGACTGCTGTTCTCTTATGTAACTGCTCTTCTCTATATTGTAGACATTGACAGCTGTTCTCATAGTAACTGCTCTTTTCTATATTGTACACATTGACAGCTGTTCTCTATATTAGACATGGGAACTGCTGTTCTCGAAATTATGCACAGGAATTTCTGTTCTCTATATTTTAGATGGGAACTGCTGTTCTCAATATTAGACACAGGGACTGCTGTTCTCAATATTAGACACAGGGACTGCTGTTCTCCATATTTTTCACAGGATCTGCTGTTCTCGATATTATACAAAGGGACTGCTGATCCCTATATTAGACATGGGATTTGCTGTTTAGATTAGATTAGATTAGATTACAGTGTTTAAACAGGCCCTTCGGCCCAACAAGTCCACAC
>NW_025124784.1:0-1084 GCF_004010195.1 Chiloscyllium plagiosum | reverse complement strand
TCGGACAGTTCACCCTTCATTCTCCTCTGAATCAGCTTCCCAAGGATTGTCTAAAGATTCACAAAGCTGGAGAATGGAATTTCTGTTTTGCTTCTTGATCATTTTTCCACATTCCACTTTGCAACATTTTCCCAGCATCTTTTTCACAATCCTTTGCTTTGCGCAAGGTCAAGAGATGAGAAAATCGTCTTTTGTGGAGAAATTCCCGTCTCTGCGAACTGTCTCTTTGAAGCAAATAAGGTTAACGGGAGATATCCTGGGGAAGTTTAAAACGATGTTGAAGGGAGCAGTGGGGAAGGGAGAGTGGATGATCAGGAGGAACTTGTGCCTCTGACCAATTCAACTCCCCAGAGGACAGCGATTGAGGGCATTTAATGAAAAACAGCATTTGTGTCGAATAAACTTTGAGAATTCTAAATAAACCGCACAGGTCTGGTATTATCTGTGGTTGGAGGAACAAAGCGAACGTTTGGAGTCAGATCCGTTTCCAGTTCACAACCCAGGTTTCCTGCATGTCAACAAATGAGCAGACCTGACAAAATGTAGGATTATTGAGACGGGTTTCCTGTAGTTTGAGGGATTACACATCCACCGGAAAGTCATTTAAAATCAACAGTGTAGGAATCGTAGTTGTATGATTGAAACCTGCGTGGGAAACCCCTAATGGATATCTAATACATCGCCTTACCCACTCAGCCTCAACTATTATCCTGAGATGCTGCTTAATATTTAAATTGTGGCTTCCAATAGAAAACGCAAGTACACTACTTGGTTTGTTCTGTCTGCGCAATAACTCCAAAATTTGGGGTCCCCCTGTAAGTGATTAGAATGGAGGAGGCTAATAAGAAATTGGATTGAACGACACATATTGATGAGAAAGAGATTGCTTGGGAAGATGCATTTTCATGACCAGAGAGATAAGTAATAATGTAATGGATCGAGAAATGAAGATGTCATAGTATTTTTAATGTGCCTTTCAGCACTATCTGTGTGCCAGGCCTGAAGATAATTTGAAGCAGATGTATCGTTTTCAAATCTAATGTGCAAATCCGGGCAGTTTGTTCAACCAGATGTTAAAAAGAAA
>NW_025124783.1:0-1084 GCF_004010195.1 Chiloscyllium plagiosum | reverse complement strand
ATATTGTTGATCCAAACAACATGAGTATGTAGATCTAGTGAAGCAGTGCCGTCGCGAACACAGTGTGCATGTGGCGCGCATGATCAAGTGAAACAAACGATCTGAAGTGCTCGTGAGCTAGTACAGGCAACCGACTGACGACAATTTTACGAATTTAATCTGCACATCCCTGCAATTGTTTTGAAAGGATTAAAGAAAGGAACGTTGATATGTGGCTCAGAATATTGAAAATAGGTGAAGTAAATAATGCGCTGACAAAGATGGTTATTTGGGAGGAGTTAAACAATTCACTTGCTAAAATAATGAAAAGTTATGTAGAAAAGCAAAGCCTTCAAGTAAAGCAGCGGAAAGTTTGGCTTTCGACAACAATTTCATACAGGAAATTGGTATCGAAATAGAAAGGAGAAATATTCCGCTGGTGACGGAAACGGCATCTCCGTGAACATAGCAAAGATCGTTTCGCACAGAGTTAAAAAGAAAATCATGACGGCAAAATAAATTGTTTAGATGTTTCCACTGCAATAAAGTATGTCATATGATGTCTCACTGTTGGTGATATGGAAAAAGTACTGATGGGACAAATTTGCAGAAACAGCATACGGCAGTGAGCTTTGATGAAGTACAAAACAAAATCACATTGGAACGAAAATTGCCACAAATACATACAAGATAGTCAGTGGTTGTTGAGAAGAAAGCACTTATTCCTTTAAAGAAATTGCTTGTGTGGGTAAGATTTGCTCATGTACGCCAGCTCAAGCAGCTAAGTAAATAGCATTTGGCAGAGTCTTTCTTTGATGGTGAGAAGTGAGGAAATTTGGGATATGGAAGTGCTATTGCCAGGAAATGTTGTCCTCTATAGAATTCAGGTTAAAAGAGCAGTGCTCAGATTCGGTTTTGAGTTTGAAGTGTCAAAGCATGATGAAGTCATTCTCGCACCCACAGAGAAGCCCTGGTCCCAGAAATAAAATTCATCTTTGCTCATGTTAGAAATGGATCAAAGTCAGGAGTGATGTCCATGTGGTTGGAAATGCACTGGGAAATCAGCCAACAGAGTTATTACAGGAAGTGAAGCCTGGGAATTTGC
>NW_025124782.1:0-1084 GCF_004010195.1 Chiloscyllium plagiosum | reverse complement strand
CACCCCAGTCCAATACCAGCTCCTCCAAATCATGCGTTCCATTTCAGATTCTGTTCAGTTCTGATGAAAGGTCGTTGTCCCGAAATGTTCACTCTGCAGTACACAGACCTGCTGAGCTTTTCCAGACATTGTTGCAAATTCCAAACACCACAGCATTATTGCTGCAGGAGGCCAACTGGGCTGAGATATTTGGAGAATGAATTCCATACAACACATTCGTCAGTGGTGATGCAACGGAATCAACAATGAAAGTTTTAATTTATGTAGCGCCTTAACATAAAACATCACAGGACGCTTCACTGAAGCTTTTTGAAGCAAAAGGTGATGGTGAGCCACAGAAAGAGATATCAGGGTAAAAACCAAAAGAACAGCAGATGCTGTGAATCCGAAATTGCTGGAAAAGCTCAGCAGGTCTGGTAGCATCTGTGGAGAGAAATCAGAGTGAATGTTTCGGGTTGAGTGACCCTTCCTCAGAGCTAGTAGGATGCTCAGCTGAATGAAAGCTTGATGAAACAGGGAATGCTGGATGACTAAAGAAATTGAGGGTTTGGTTCAGAAAAAGAAGCAAGTATATGTCAGGTACAGACAAGTTAGATCGAGTGAATCCCTAGAAGAGTATAAAGGAAGTAGGAGTATACTTAAGAGGGAAATCAGGAGGGCAAAAAGGGGGCATGAGATAGCTTTGGCAAAGATAATTAAGGAGAATCCAAAGGGTTTTTACAAATACATTAAGGACAAAAGGGTAACTAGGGAGAGAATAAGGCCCCTCAAAGATCACAGAAAATGGGGGAGTTAATAAATGAATATTTTGCATCAGTATTTACTGTGGAAAAGGATATGGAAGATATAGACTGTAGGGAAATAGATGGTGACATCTTGCAAAATGTCCAGATTATAGAGGAGGAAATGCTGGATATCTTGAAACGGTTAAAGGTGGATAAATCCCCAGGACCTGAACGGGTGTACCCAAGAACTCTGTGGGAAGCTAGAGAAGTAATTGCTGGGCCTCTTGCTGAGATATATGTATCATTGATAGTCACAGGTGAGGTTGCGGAAGACTGGAGTTTGGTTAATGTGGTGCCAC
>NW_025124781.1:0-1084 GCF_004010195.1 Chiloscyllium plagiosum | reverse complement strand
TGTTGTCTGCGAGTGTGGCTACTAAGGATAGCTGGTCGACTCGTTTCGTGGCTAGTGACATCAACGAGCCACGAAACGACACGACCAGCTATCCTTAGTAGCCACACACGCAGACAACAAGCAACATGAATTCGACTGGGACAACACTACTATCATAGGGCAAGCCAGACAGAGAACAGCCAGGGAATTCCTAGAGGCATGGTATTCATCCACAAACTCCATCAATAAACACGTCGACCTGGACACAATATACCAACCACTACAGCGGACAGCTGAAACTGACAACCGGAAGCGGCAGGGACAGACCACGATAAACACCGGAGTTCCCATTTGTCCTTTAAGCGCCAATTATTTTAACGAATCTCTGAATACAGAGACACATTTGAAAATCTCAGTGGGTCCTGAATCAAACTGATCAGTTTCCCTTCAGGCTGATGTTTAATGTGTGTGTTTTCCTTCCTCGCAGTTAACATGGTAACCATCTACGTCCTGCTTTATAAAGATTGTGGATTGTCTCCATGTGTCAGTCGTTACTTATGGGCTATGTCAGTGGCGGATCTATTGGTCATTTTCTTTGACCTGATATTGAGACACATTGCCATTGTTTATCAAGTCCAGTTTTATTTACTGACGGACTCCGTCCCTGTGTGTAATATTCACGCCGTTCTGCTTTATGCAGCCACTGACTGTTCTGTCTGGTTCACCGTCACTTTCACCTTTGATCGGTGTGTGGCCATTTGTTGTCAGAAGCTGAAAAGTAAATATTGCAGTGAGAAAACAGCGGCTGTGGTTCTGGGAGCAGTGACTATGCTGAGCTGTTTAAAGAACATTTTCTGGTATTTTATGCTCAAAGCTCGGTACGTGTTGTGGAACGAGCCCTGGTTTTGTGATGCAACGTTTGCTGTACGTTACTCCAGTGTCTGGGTCACAATTGAGTTCCTCCACCACGTTCTAAATCCCGCTCTCCCATTTGTCCTGATTCTGCTGCTTAATGTTTTCACCGTCAGACACATTGTCGTGACCAGCAGGGCCCGCAGGAGATTCCGGGTTGACACGACTGGGGGCAGTCATTCTGACACAGAAA
>NW_025124780.1:0-1084 GCF_004010195.1 Chiloscyllium plagiosum | reverse complement strand
TGGCCAAGAGATATATGAAGGCAAAGCAGTGAATATTGTCCACGTGGACTTTAGCGAAGCATTTAACAAGGTTCAAAGGGATGTAGAACATCTAGTCAAGAGGAAGAACGACGCTTACTTAAGGTTGAGGACGCTAGGATCGTTAGACCTCGAGAGAGTTATATGAGGGCGGCACGATGGCTCAATGGTTAGCACGGCTGCCTTATAGCAGCAGGGACCCGATTTCGATTCCAGTCCCGGGCGACTATCTGTGTGGAGTTTACACGTTCTCCCTATGTCTGTGTAGGGTTCCTCCATGTGCTCCAGTTTCCACCCAAAGATGTGCAGATTAGGTGAATCACCCATCCTGCACATCCCTGTATACCCATAGTATACAGGGATGTGCAGGATTGACACATTCGTCAGGGTAAATGGAGAATAATAGGGTGGGGGAATGGTTTTGGGCGGGATGTTCTTCAGAAGGTCCGTATGGAGTTGTTGGGCCAAATGGCCTGTTTCCACACTTTGCGGACTCTCTGAAGGTAGCCAGGAAGGAACTGAAGAATGGACTTAGGACAGCTAGAATGGGACATGAAAAATCTTTTTTGGGGAAGGATTAAGGAAAAGCATAAGGCATTCTCCACTTATGTGAGAAACAAGAGGATGGTCAGCGTGAGGGTAGGGCCGGTCAGGCATAGTGGAGGGAACATGTGCCTGGAGTCACAGAAGGTAGGGGAGGACCTTAATGAATACTTTGCTTCAGTATTCACTACTAAGAGGGACTTTGTCATTTGTGAGGAAGCGTGAAAAGGACTGATATATGTGAATAGGTTGATGTTGAGAAGGAGGATGTGCTGAGCATTGTGTAAAACTTAAAGATAGATAAGTATATTGGACAAGACCAGATATGCCCAAAGTTACTGCGAGGGAAGGGATTGCCTTTGGCGATGACCTTTGGACCCACACTAGGAGAAAGGGCTTGAAGAAGAGCTTATGTCCGAAACGTCGATTCTCCAACTCCTCGGATGCTGCCTGGCCTGCTGTGTTTTTCCACCACACACTTTTCAACTTTCACCCACACTGTCCATCAGAGTCATACCAGATG
>NW_025124779.1:0-1084 GCF_004010195.1 Chiloscyllium plagiosum | reverse complement strand
ACAACTGCTGCCCTAATAGAAATTAGGGACATGTTTTCAGATTTGTGCCAATTTACCCAACAAAACCACTATGCTCTTGATTACATACTTGTGAAGGAAGGTAGAGTTTTGCACCATAGTCAAAGGAAAGTGTATCATGGGGGCCACTTATTTCATCGAAAACATTACTAGGCATACAGACAGCATCCACACTTTTGTCAACCAAATGAATGAAGGTGCAGGATTGGGAGATTGGGGTTTTGGCTCATGGTACAACTGGCTAATCAATATAGCTATGTATGCTGCTATTGTTTTAGTTGGTCTTTTTGTTGGTATTGCTATTGTTAAGAGTATTATTGCTAAAATATTAATTTCTATTGACAACATTGACTCCACCCAGAGAATGTTTCTTCTCCACTCAGATGATGATGAGAAGCATCATCGCCTGCCCCTGAATCCTCTTCGGAGGAAGAGAAAATATTGCAGTCTTTCGCTGCCATTGAATTGGATTAATTTGGTCCATGCCCTTATGGTGTGGTCATAGAATGACAAAGGGGGGAATGAGGATCTAAAATTTGAATTTAGGCTGTTGTCAGAAGCAACAAGTATATGTAGATTTTTATTAACCACAAAATGGATTTTCAATTTAAAATAACACAACAAAATGGCTGAAAGTAATGATTTGACTCTTGTGAACGTGTGCTGTGGCTTTGCTGGGTTAAGCTAAATACAAGATAAGAGAATACAATGGATTTTTCAGAATAGGAATTTTTCAGAACAGTGATTTGGTATTTGAACTAATCCTGAACTGGCAAACCTGGGGTGATTCTGTGAATATAACAATCTGTTTCCCAGGGAATATCATTGGACTGGCCTGTTGGCAATCATATCACTTTATTATGGTTGATCGAACTTTCCTTGTAATTAAGAACCCTTTCCCAGGAAATATCATTGGATTAACCCGCTGTAAACATGTCAACTTATTATATGTGATTGGTCTTTTCTTGTAATTAAGGCTGTCCTATCTCTTAAGAAACATATAAATAATGTGTAATTTTTGAATATAATTGTCCCATTTCTCCACGGAACACAGAAGCTTTCAACC
>NW_025124778.1:0-1084 GCF_004010195.1 Chiloscyllium plagiosum | reverse complement strand
AAAGGATTTAGACAAAGGAAGGATGAGAGAAAAGACTATTATGTGAACTTAGGTGATCAAATTTATGGAAAACATGTAGGGCTGACAAACGATATTATTATGAAGGTGTAGAAGTGTACATTGTTCTGAAAAAAGTTAAAATGTAACATTTGACTGTGAAACAAATAGCGAGTATGATTTGCCATGGGAAAAAAAAACCCTCAAATTTGGCCAGTCAGTTTACCTATGCCCCAACACTCCGAAATCCAATGGAGTTTGAAATATAATGGATTTGATGACAACAAAATCAATGAAATAATCCAATGTTTTGAGGTGTAAAAGCGGACAGTTTGAACATTTAGGGGGAGAACTGCCAAGGGCATCCCCAAATATAGACTGCTAGCTGAAGAGCTTTCTGAAAGATACCTGAACTGTAAGACGTTTGCACAGCAGAACATCGAAGCCAACCAACATAAAAATCTACAGAGAAAAGTCTACAAAGGAGAATTGACAAAGGTAACTGGTTTTGAATTGTGATTATGTGTTTTTTTAATCTTACGCATGGTGTTTTGTTTTATTGGACCAGTATTGTAGAGTTGGAGGTAAAGATAGTTTTAACGAAATGAGTTCTAAATAGTGGTTCATTTTAATATTCCCTGTTGGACTTAAATAACAAAATTGTTAATTTTACTTTAAATACTAACCTCTGTAAATGAATCTTTGCCTTTCGAAATTTAACAGATTCCAGCATGAGGCGAACTTTTTTCTCTGTAGCTGGTTCAGATTAGGAGAGGGGTTTCCCCTGTCATAACAGTTTGGGGCGTTTTGTCTGCGATTTGAGCAAGTTTAGACAGATCCAGTCTGATATTTGGGCAGAATTAAATAGGTTTGAGGTATGAAAATGCACAGTACATTGAATCATTTACACGTTATTGTCAGAGAGCTTTAAATAAAAAGTCGTTGAGACACTTTGTTTAATTTCGGTGACTTGTGGTTGGTTAAATTTAAAGTGAGAGAAATGGCTCTGTAAAAATGTTAAAGAGGTTCTGGAATTTGAACATGTTTCTCACGTTTGCCGAGGGCATTTAGAAGGAAAGATAAACGC
>NW_025124777.1:0-1084 GCF_004010195.1 Chiloscyllium plagiosum | reverse complement strand
AGCTGTATGAATTAGACGCACATTCAGCTCAATTTCAAACAAAGAGTCAAATACCACCAAGGAATTACAATGTTTTTATCTCTGTCCATTCTCCATGCACATTACCCCATTTCCAATATATGTTATTATTCCCAGCCAAATAGTCATAGATTTATACAGCACAGAAACAGACACTTCGGCTGGACTCATCCATGCCAACCAGATATCCTGAACTAATCCAATCTCATTTGCCAGCACATGGCCCATATCCCTCTAAACCCTTCCTATTCATGTATCCATCCAAGTGCCTTTTAAATGATGTAATTGTACCAGTCTCCAACAATTTCTCTGGCAGCTCATTCTATACACACACTATGTCACATTGAAAAAACTGCCCTCCAGATTCCTTTTAAATCTTCCCCTCTAACTCTAAGCCTATGCCCTCTTGCTCTGGACTCCCCTACCCCAGGGAATAAATGTTGTCTATTTATCCTATCCATAGCTCTCACGATTTTATAAACCTCTATTAGGTTACCCGTCTGAAAACAGCCTTTAGCCTATTCAACATCTTCCGATACCTCAAATACTCCAACCCTGGCAACATCCTTGTAAATCCTTTCTGAACACCTTCAAGTTTCACAATCTCTTTCCGATAGACCAGAATTGCATGCAATATTCCAACAGTGGCCTAACCAATGTCCTGTACACCACAACATGACCTCCCAACTCCTGTAATAAATTCACTGACCAATAAAGCAAAGCATACCAAACGTCTTCTTCACTATCCTATCAACCTGCAACTCCACTTTCAAAGAGCAATGAACCTGCGTACCAAGGTCTCTTTGTTCAGCAACACTCCACTCCCTAGGACCTTATCATTAAGTATATAAGTCCTAATAAGATTTGCTTTCCCAAAATGCAGCACCTCACATTTATCTAAATTAAACTCCATCTGCCACTTCTCAGCCCATTGGCCCATCTGATCAAGATCCTGTTGTAATCCCAGGTAATCTTCTTCGCTGTCCATTACACCACCAACTTTGGTGTCATCTGCATACTTACTAACTATATGTCTTGTCAGGTGGGTCAGTGGGCTGAGGAGTGG
>NW_025124776.1:0-1084 GCF_004010195.1 Chiloscyllium plagiosum | reverse complement strand
CACCACATTCAGGGAGCTGTGAACTTGCACCTCCGTATATCAATGCTGCTCAGGGCACTTCCTTTTAGTGTATACATTCCTCTTACAATGAGCCGCCCAAAACGCATTACGTCACACTTGTCTGAAGTAAAACCTATCTGCAATTTCTCCGCATAAACTTCCAACTGATCGCGTCCTTGATGTTTCCTTTGACAACATTCTTCACGATTCACAACTTCTTCACTTTGTGCCATCTACAAACTTGCTAATTAAATCGTTTACATTTTCAGGCTAATCATTATATGTATTACAAACAACAGATGTCCCAGCTCTGACCCTTGTGGAACAGAGGCACTGGTCACAGACCTCCAGCCGGTAACATACCCCTGCACTCTGTTGCTGGGAGAAATATCAAAGAGGAGCCTTGAATTCTGTGCTGAGCAGCACGACCAATGTTTATTCAGAGCCCCTTACTAATGCATGATGGAAGAGTTCCCTCTCTGGAATTCTATGGCTCCCCCAGTCATTTTGATGTGCTTCTTTCATACGTTCCACAAATATTTCCCCCCTGACCCGATCTCCTGGGTTCGGGATGTCAGCTCGGATGTTTATGAGCTCCCTTTCCCAGTCTCTGATTCTCTGTCCGTCTGCAACTTCCCCTCTCAGCACATGCAGCTGCTTTGTCAGTTCTTTCACAAATTGTTTCACCCTATCCTTGCCATTGTACATCTCCTGCCCTCCCACTACCATACCCTCTGGCAGCTGCATAGTCCATCCGGTCACTAATTCAAAGGGGGATTGTTCAATTCCCTTTGCTGGGGTTGACGTCAGTTTCATTAGGATTGTGGGGAGTATACTAACCCATCCCTTCCTGTCTCTGTCAGGGCCTTAGTCAGACTAGCTTTCAGTGTCTGCCTCTTTCCTTTTCCTGTCCCTGAGCTCTGGGGGTGGTATGTGAGATGGGATTTCTGCTCAGTACCAAACAGGCCACAGAGCTGCTTAACTTCGTTTCCTGGAACATGTGCCCCTTGGTCAGAATCTGCAGGGAAATGCTTCCACCCACTGAGTAAAACTGTTTATTAAGACCCAGCAGGATTTCCTTCCC
>NW_025124775.1:0-1084 GCF_004010195.1 Chiloscyllium plagiosum | reverse complement strand
GTGTGTGTGTGTGTGTGTGTGGTCAATGGCACCCTGCACCTGGGGGAATCAGCGATGTTGCTGAAAAGTGTCACATTCTGGATCCACAGTGATGTTCCAAAAATAGATGCACTTCGCCAAAAGTTGTGATTTCTAAAACACTCTCTCACAGTCACGAATGAAATCTTAACACAAAAGCCACCAGCAGAGGGATATTTCCCTGACATGTTAACAGTGTGACATGCCAGGAAGAACCTCGTCATGGTTGAGAGGTCTTACCTGGAATGTGAGGTGGTTTCTGCCTTTGCCAATGAAACTGTTATCAGATGTCACTTGATGTTTGTTCTGTTCTGCAGTTAGTCATCTGAGTTGAAACGTGTGGCACTGGAAATGCACAGCAGGTCAGGCAGCATCCGAGGAGCAGGACAGTTGTCATTTCGGGCATAGGGTGAGGGTAATGGTAATGGTGAGGATTAGGGATTGGGGTTAAGGTGAAGGGTTTATATCCGAAATGTCAACTTTCCTGCTCCTCAGATGCTGCCTGACCTACAGTGCTTTCCCAGCACTACAATTCTTGACTCTGACTCTCTAGCATCTACAGTCCTCACTTTCTCCTAGTTAATCATCTGAGGCAGGCAAGGTCAACGATGGCATAATTATGTCTGGGTAATCACCCCAAAAGGGAGAAAGGAGTTCTACCTTTAAGGTGTGGACAATTCACTCCTGCTCTCTTCCCTCGGATTGTTGCTATGTCCCTTTTCACTAGGGAATCCATGATTTCCTGGCAATGTACACTTTCACATACAATTTGTTTACTAAAGCTGTTGAAAATGGTGGTAGGGATTCCATTTTTTGTCCATTCACATGGAATGTATGTTCATGGACTCATGGTCACCTGGAAATATCTCCCAATCCTCCTACCTATGGGTTGGAGGCAGTTGGATGGGTTGAGTGAGGTTCGGTCGAGTCTGGATTGGGTTGGATAGGATTGGATTGGGTGGGGTTGGATAGGGTTGGGTTGGATGGTGTTGGGTGGGGTTGGATGAGGTTGGGTTGGGTTGGATTGGGTTGGGTGATGCTGGATGAGGTTAGTTTGGATTGAGTG